>NC_036644.1:1560645-1678145 GCF_002806865.2 Cucurbita pepo subsp. pepo
TTTTTGTTGCCATTTTTGTCTGTGTAGGTTAAGCTGAGAAATGTGGACTCAGAAATATGCAAAGGAAAGGAAAGAGGTGGTGGTCGCCAGCAACCAATTGGTCGGAATCGCCATTGACAAGGATAAAGGAAGCCAAAATGCTCTCAAATGGGCTACTGAGAATCTCCTTCAAAAGGGCCAAACCGCCATTCTTATCCATGTCAAGCTCAGATCTTCGTCCCATTCAGGTTCTTCTTATGCTTCCTCTGGTAAGGGAAATTGTCGGTTGATTGTCTGTTTAATCCCCACGAACTGGTTCCATTTTGATTGACAAATGGACCCCAATCCGTCCTTGGTGGCACGCTGCCTTGTGTCCACCCTCCTTCGGGGTTCAGCCTCCTCGCTAGCCCATCGCTTGGTGTATGACTCTAATATCATTTGTAACCGCTCAAGCCCACCGCGGTAGATATTGTACTCTTTGGGTTTTTTAAAACATGTTTGTTAGGGAGAAGTTTCTACCCTCTTAGGATCTCACAATCCACCCCCTTCGAGGCCTAGCTTCCTCGCTGGCACTTGTTTCCTTTCTCCAATCGATGTGGGACCCTCCAATCCACCCTCTTTCGGAGCCCAGCGTCCTTGCTGGTACACCGCTTCGTGTCCACCCCCTTCAGGATTCAGCCTCCTCGGTGGCACATGGCTTGGTGTCAGGCTCTGATACCATTTGTAACAGCTCAACCCCACCGCTGTAGATATTGTACTCTTTGGGTTTTTTAAAACATGTCAGTTAGGGAGAAGTTTCTATACCCTTAGGATCTCACAATCCACCACCTTCGAGGCTTAGCTTCCTCGCTGGCACTCGTTTTCTTTCTCCAATCGATGTGAGACCCTCCAATCCACCCTCTTTCGGAGCCCAGCGTCCTTGCTGGCTCACCGCTTCGTGTTCACCCCTTTCAGGGTTCAACCTCCTCGCTGGCACATTGTCCGGTGTCTGGTTCTGATACCATTTGTAACAGCCCAAGCCCACCGTTAGTAGATATTGTCACTTTTGTGCTTTCCCTTACGGGCTTTCTCTCAAGGTTTTTAAAATGTGTATGCTAGGGAGAAGTTTCTATCTTCTAACCCTACAAAGAATGTTTTGTTTCCCTCTCCAATCGATGTGAAATCTCACAATCCACTCCCTTCGAATCTCAGCGTCCTCGCTGACACTCATTTCATTTCTCCAATCGAAGTGGGACCCCCCGATCCACCCCCTTCGAGGCCCAGCGTCCTTGTTGTCACATCGCCTCGTGTCCACCCCGCTTTGAGGTTCAGCCTCTTCGTTGTACATCGTTGAGTGTCTAACTCTGATACCATTTGTAACAGTCTAAGCCCACCGTTGCAGATATTGTCATTTTTGGATTTTTCCTTTCGGTCTTCTCTCAATGATTTTAAAACTTGTATGCTAGGGAGAGGTTTTTACACTCTTATAAGGAATGCTTCGTTCCCCTCTCGAACGAACGTATGATATCATGTATAATCATATAATGATAATTTTTTTTTGTCTCAGAGGAGAGTTTGAAACAGGGTAACTTTGTTCTTTGCTTGGTTTTCATGCCATGTTCTTCCATGAAAGTCATATTGTTATGTTTATTGGGTGCAGATTTGATGTCCAACAATGGCAGTGGCAATGTTTTAGTAAGCAACGAAATCGACCCGAGCACGAGGGATTTGTTCCTTCCTTTTCGATGCTTCTGCACCCGGAAAGATGTAGGTCCTCCTCTTCTCTTTTATGTTTAACGAAACAAAACGAAACGAACCGAAGAATCAATCAAACCGTGTGGAATTCACCTCATTTTCTCTGGCGTTAGATATTCTGCAAAGACATTGTTATTGAAGATGTAGATGTTGCAAAAGCATTGATTGAATATGTCACTCAAGCTGGAATCGACACTTTGATCGTCGGTACCACGACTAAAAGTGGCTTCTTGAGGTTCGTTATTCGTTTCGTAAATTCTTCCCTCAGCTCGTTTGGTAACATTCTCGTTTCTTATCGTTCGTTTTCAAACTTTCATACACAATACAAACGAAAACGAGAATGTTACCAACGACCCCTTTAACTTGTTTCGATGTTTCATTTGTTCGAGTTCGAAAGGAACTGAACTTTGTTTTCTTTGGGCTATTTCCCGATACCATTTTGTCTCGAAAGATTCAAAACGACAGATATTCCAGGCACAATTCTCAAAGGAGCACCAGATTTCTGCAATGTTTATGTCATATCAAGAGGGAAGATCCAAACTATGCGATCGGCCTCACGTCCCGCTCCAACTTCTTCGCCTCTACGAAACTTTTTGCTAAACCAATCCGGTATCAAATCGCAATCATCGGACTCGCAAAAGCCTCAGATTCAAAGTATGTCGTAATTCACTTTCTTATGTTTTAGTACACTTATCTACCATGATCTAGCTTAAATAACCGATCCGTTCTTAAGTAGGACCGGAAAAGCCTCCCATCGAACCAGCACGAAGATCACACGAAAACATCGAGTTCAGGTCGGTGACACGTTTTAGAAACTGTTATTATTATGACATCTTATTGAGTTTGATATATTAAGGATTGTTATGCAAATTGTCTTTGGGAACAGGTCTCCATTCACTAGGAAAGGTTACAATGGCAAAATGCCAGGGGAAATGAGTGTGCCGGATACTGATATTTCTTTTGTTGGCTCGGGAAGGCCGAGCGTCGACAAATTGTTCCCGACATACTATGATGCCGTGGATCCAGGACGAATGCCCCCACGACTGTCGAATGGCACCGATGGTGATATATATCATAGCTTTGAATCGCAGCCGTTCGGACGCAAATCATTGGATGTAAACTTACAAGAATTTTCATCGATCTTCTCGGAAGGCGAAAGATTATCGACTTCGTCACAGAGTATGGTAAGTGCTAGATTATAGAGATTGATTTGATTCTCGTCCCGTTCACGAGCTGGGAAAGATATTGAATTCGTCGTATAAATCGTCGATGACTGCAGGAAGAAGTAGAGGCTGAGATGAGGAGGCTGAAGCTGGAACTAAAGCAAACTATGGAAATGTATAGCACAGCCTGCAAGGAAGCACTTACAGCTAAGCAAAAGGTGAAAGAAGTTAAATTATTGTATGGAAATTGTGAGATCTCACGTCGGTTGGAGAGGAGAACGAAACATTCCTTATAAGGGTGTGGAAACCTCTCTCTGGTAGACGCGTTTTAAAAACCTTGAGGGAAAACCCGAAAAGGGAAAGCCCAAAGAGGACAGTATCTGTTAGCGGTGGACTTGGACTGTTACAAATGGTATCAGAGGCAGACATCGGGTGATGTGAGGGGTAGACACGAGGCGGTATGCCAGCAAGGACGCTGGGCCCTGAAGGGGGGTGGATTGTGAGATCCCGCATCAGTTGGGGAGGAGAACGAAGCATTGTTTATAAGGGTGTGAAAACCTCTCCCTAGCAGACACGTTTTAAAAACCTTGAGAGGAAGCTCCATGAGGGAAAGGCCAAAGAGGACAATATCTGATAGCGGTGAGCTATTACAGAAGTTTAAAACAAACTCTTCACATGTATTGCAGGCGATAGAGCTTCAACGATGGAAATCGGAGGAAGAACGGAGAATCGAGGAGGCTAGACTTGCTGAGGAAGCTGCATTAGCGATGGTCGAGCAGGAAAAGGCGAAGTCTCGAGCGGCTATGGAGGCTGCTGAAGCATCTAAACGGATCGCGGAGTTGGAAGCACAAAAGAGAATTAACGCGGAAATTAAAGCATTCAAGGAAGCAGAAGAGAAAAAGAAGGCATTGGATGCATTGGCAAACAACGACGTTAGGTATCGGAGGTACACGATCGAGGAGATCGAAGCTGCTACCGAGTTCTTCTCGGAATCTTTGAAGATTGGAGAGGGAGGCTATGGACCTGTTTACAAGGGTTATTTGGATCACACACCTGTTGCCATTAAGGTCTTACGTCCAGATGCAGCTCAAGGAAGGTCACAGTTCCAACAAGAGGTGAGGAACCAAACAGTATCCTAGGATTATCCAAATGTTCTGTTTGTTGTAACATAATCTATTAATATGCTTCTTGCATCGTTTATAGGTCGAAGTACTAAGCTGCATCCGACATCCGAACATGGTTCTTCTCCTCGGAGCATGCCCCGAGTACGGCTGCTTGGTCTACGAGTTCATGGCAAATGGTAGCTTGGACGATTGCCTCTTTCGTCGTAAAGAAAAGTCGAAACCTCTTTCTTGGCAACTTAGATTCAAAATTGCAGCTGAAATCGGCACGAGCTTGTTGTTCCTCCACCAGACTAAGCCCGAGCCACTCGTGCACCGTGACTTGAAGCCAGCCAACATCTTGCTCGATTTTAACTACGTTAGCAAGATTAGCGACGTTGGTTTGGCTAGGCTTGTTCCCCCATCGGTAGCAGATAGTGTGACACAATATAGAATGACGTCAACTGCTGGCACGTTCTGCTATATCGATCCCGAGTATCAACAAACCGGTATGCTCGGTGTAAAGTCCGACATATATTCTTTAGGAATCATGTTTCTTCAGCTGATTACAGCAAAACCACCCATGGGATTGACTCACCATGTCGGAAGAGCCATTGAGAAAGGGAATTTGTCTGAACTTCTTGATCCATCTGTTCTTGATTGGCCAGCTGAAGAAACCTTATGCTTTGCAGAGTTGGCTTTAAAATGTGCCGAGTTGAGAAGGAAAGATCGACCCGATCTTAGTAAGACCGTTCTTCCCGAGCTCATCAGATTACGATCGGTAGCCGAAGCGAGCTTGTATTCGTCGGACAAGGATGGCGTTTAGCAGTCCTGTATTGAATGCTTGTCGGAATTCTACCAGAAGAGTGAACCAAAGCAGTTCATGATCTAGCATAACGCTATAAATTCGGTTCTTGATCATAACTTCTCGTGGATCGTCATCTCAATCTTGCAATAGCTCAGGCGTCTTACCGTGCTCGTCGTCGTTGTAAGATGTTGATTTCCAAAGAATGATGTCTGAATATATCTCCATTGGGCCAGAAAAGAGATAAATTTTGTAGATAATTTAGTGTTCATATGTAGCATATTTATGTCTAAAGCTGTAAGAAATTTGTCTATTCCTATATCACTTTCCTTCTTCATTTGGTTTGACATCCATGCAAGTCCATGCAAATTCTGCCTTTAAAGTCGCAAAACACTATCCCGAGCGTAAGTCGCTATTAACTTGATGCATTTTGTTGGACTCGTTAAGTACAGGACGAGGACGTAATGTGAGGTTGTGGGCACCCATATACCACTTCGAACGGTTTTGTTTGGTGGCTGGACGATGAGTGCTATTGTACCACAGTGTGTCTTTGTCTAATTCAACTATTTCAAAATCATTCTCGAACATGTGCGTATAGCAAAGCAACAGATATGACTCACTTTGTGACACGCGCCCAGCTAGTGTGAATATTACATAAAATGTTTATTTTTTGTCTAAATATTATAATGACAACCAAACGTCTCATAAAAAGACGAAAAAATAAAGAAGGAAGCAAAAACGAGAGTGATAGAAGGAACCCACATGAATAAAAGAAGCCCGAGCAAGAGCTAAAGCGAGGATAAAAAGAGGGCTATAAATACACCTTTTGATCATCTAAAAACCCCTTCAATTTTCATAATTTTCAATAATAACTTTTTTAAAAACTATATATATATATATATATATATATATATATATATTCACATGAATAAAAGAAGCCCGAGCAAGAGCTAAAGCGAGGATAAAAAGAGGGCTATAAATACACCTTTGATCGTCTAAAAACCCCTTCAATTTTCATAATTTTCAATAATAACTTTTTTAAAAACTTCATATATATATATGTATATATTTATATGTATGTATATGTGTATGTATGTGTATATATATATATGTATGTATATATATGTATATGTATGTATATATATATGTATATGTATGTATATATGTATGTATGTATATATATATATGTATATGTATATATATACATATATATATGGATAAAAAGGGTATATGTATATGTATGTATATGTATGTATATATATATATATGTATATGTATATANGAACGATGAGTGCTATTGTACCACAGTGTGTCTTGTCTTTGTCTTTGTCTAATTCAACTATTTCAAAATCATTTTCGAACACGTGCGTATATCAAAGCAACAGATATGACTCACTTTGTGACACGCGCCCAGCTAGTGTGAATATTACATAAAATGTTTTTCATTTTTTGTCTAAATATTATAATGACAACCAAACGTCTCATAAAAAGACGAAAAAATAAAGAAGGAAGCAAGAACGAGAGTGATAGAAGGAACCCACATGAATAAAAGAAGCCCGAGCAAGAGCTAAANATAAAAAAATAAAAAAATATATATATATCATTTCCGCAAATTTGAGCCTACAGTTCCAAAAAATAAATATTATTTAATGAATAAAAAAGAAAAAGAAAATAAAATGAGAAATTCAAAGCTGGAAAGTTGAAACTTGANAGAACGAGAGTGATAGAAGGAACCCACATGAATAAAAGAAGCCCGAGCAAGAGCTAAAGCGAGGATAAAAAGAGGGCTATAAATACACCTTTGATCGTCTAAAAACCCCTTCAATTTTCATAATTTTCAATAATAACTTTTTTAAAAACTTCATATATATATATGTATATATTTATATGTATGTATATGTGTATGTATGTGTATATATATATATGTATGTATATATATGTATATGTATGTATATATATATGTATATGTATGTATATATGTATGTATGTATATATATATATGTATATGTATATATATACATATATATATGGATAAAAAGGGTATATGTATATGTATGTATATGTATGTATATATATATATATGTATATGTATATATATACCCTTTTAACTATTTTAAAATTTAAAAAATTTAAAATAAAGTATATTAAAAGCTTTATTAAAAAAAAAAATATATATATATATATATATATCATTTCCGCAAATTTGAGCCTACAGTTCCAAAAAATAAATATTATTTAATGAATAAAAAAGCAAAAATAAAATAAAATGAGAAATTCAAAGCTGGAAAGTTGAAACTTGAAGAAGACGTTGAGAAAGAACGAAGTAAACGAGGGCAAGAGAGAGAGAGAGTGAGCAGCCCACGAGTTCCGAGTAGATCTTGATTCGTGATGTTGCGGCATTTAGCGACAAGATGGGGTATGAACCCTAAATCCGATGGCTATGGCCTTTTCCATTCCTATTGTGCATTTACGCTTCCTTTTCTCATCCACCTGTTTCTTCATACCTCTTTCTCTCAAATCCCACTCTCTTTCTTTCCAATTTCAGTCCCATTTCGCGAAATTTTCCCTTTTCTTGANCCATTGTGCATTTACGCTTCCTTTTCTCATCCACCTGTTTCTCTCAAATCCCACTCTCTCTCTCTCCAATTTCAGTCCCATTTCGCGAAATTTTCCCTTTTCTTGATCCGCCACAATTTCAGTCATCTGATCACGTGTCTTTTGATCCTGTGAGAATGTGATTGACTGCAATTTCTCAGGTAACTGATTCGTTCCCTCTCATTTCGTTTCCTTTTGTTGATTCATGATTGTCGTCATCACCGTAGGTGATTTGATTAGATCTTTTATNCCGTGAGAATGTGATTGACTGCAATTTCTCAGGTAAATGATTCGTTCCCTCTCATTTCGTTTCCTTTTGTTGATTCACGATTGTCGTCATCACCGTAGGTGATTTGATTAGATCTTTTATCGATATCTATGTGTTTAGATCTTTGCAGGATGTTGATTTTGATTATGAGTCTGTATCTCTTTTTCTATAGGTGATTGATTTTGGGAAGTTTTCGCCGTTTTGATTTTTGACCTAGCCATCGACAATGGATATCCTTGGTGATTCGGATAAAAATTCTTACCGGAGGTATTTCGAATTGTTGCCTTCTGAATTTTGATTCCGTTGCTTTTCTTTCTCCTTGGATAACATGTAATTGGGATTGCTTGTGCTTCGTTGTAGTCTTTCAGCGGCCGTATCTTATGGAATTGCTTCGATGGCTATGGTTTTTCTGAACAAGGCCGTACTTATGCAATACTCGCATTCAATGACCCTTCTCACTCTGCAGGTAAATTTTTGCCATTGGGTTTCATTTTGATTTATCTCGTTCTCTTTTTTTAATTGCTTTCTATCTTTATTTGTGTTAGCAATTGGCAACCACATTACTTATTCACTTTGGTAGAAGCATGGGATACACGAAATCCAAGGGGCTTGATATGCAAACAGCTAAGAGAATTCTTCCTGTCTCGTTGTTCTACAATGCAAATGTGGCGTTTGCTCTTGCTAGCTTGAAAGGGGTTAATATCCCAATGTATATCGCCATTAAAAGACTCACTCCTCTTGCTGTTCTGATTGCGGGATTCTTTTCAGGCAAAGCAAGGCCCACCACACAGGTTTTTCCTCAATGCATATTGCTTAGCTCCCTGAAATGCTTGTCTTGTGTAGCTTTGAAATTTGATCTCTCTTTGGCTGTGAAAATCTTCGTAACCATGCCTTGGTATAGTATTACTGTCATCACGATGACTTGTGTTGTAATTGTTGAACCAAAACCATGCTTCGTGTCGAATTCAGGTTATTCTTTCAGTACTCTTGACTGCTGCCGGGGTCCTTGTTGCTGCATTGGGAGATTTTTCATTTGACCTCATTGGCTATAGCATGGCCTTCACTTCTGTTTTCTTCCAGGTATGTTTTGAGTTGGTTTTCGCTTTTGTTTTTGATAAGAGACTTAAATGGTGTTTTGGTCTAGTGTTATAGTTTATACGGGCGAGGTCAGTTTTTTGGGTTCATCAGAAAATGAGTTGGTGTGCTGTTTTTTACACAGGTCCTAGGGAAAGGAGAGCATTATAAATAAAGAGATGGTGAGTGTGTGTGAAAAGAGAAATATGAATTTTTTTTGGGCTATCCGAGTAGGTTCAAGCTATGGTGACCACTAAACTAGGATTTAATATCTGGTAGGGTTAGATCGTAGTCTCGTGAGAATAGTCGAGATGCGCACAAGCTGGCTTGGACACTCATAGATATCAAAGAAAAGAAAAAGAAGCTTTTTAGCCCTCTTGAAAGGCAACTATTGAGTTTTGACCTTTGTACTTTTCTTTTCTACAGTATATGTAATGAGTTCCTATCAGTTTTATCATTAGAAATGCTCAAGGACGTCTGATAATTAAATGTTTGAACTGATGAATTCACATATCTTTCTCTCTTTTTGTTTATTCTTTGTTGCAGACTATGTACCTTGTATTGGTAGAGAAATCGGGTGCGGAGGATGGGCTTACTTCTATTGAGATCATGTTTTACAACAGCTTTTTGTCGCTTCCATTTTTGTTATTTCTCATTATAGCTACAGGCGAATTCCCAGATTCTTTATCACTTCTATTTGCAAAGGTCAGTTTCTTTCTAGCCCATTTAATTTTTGTCGAACTCGTTAGTTTGTTCAAGACAACAGTTCATAAGGAGAAATGCTAGATTACTGGAGGAGTTTCCCCTCGACCTTTGTTAGTATCGGCATACCAGGCATTCTATGCCTCCTTTCCTCTACTGATGTTTTAAACTATTTATTTGGTATACCATAGCTTCTTTTGGTGGAAAGAGCTGGACTGCTCGATACTGGTGCTTTTGTTGGCATGGACTCCTTTTTTAACAAATCTCAGGGAGTCGAGTTGAAGTGGCTTTTAGAAATGTTTTATGCATTATATTAAGCGGTAATCGTTTGATTGAGGCCGTGAAATGTTTTGTGCTTTTGGTTTATGTCATCAACCTAGAGTTCAAACGGTTAGAACTCACAACTCTCTACAATGGTATGATATTGTCCATTTTGAGCATAAACTCTCACGGCTTTGCTTTTGATTTCTTTAAAAGGCCTCATACCAATAGAGATATGTTCTTTATTTATAAACCCATGATCAACCCTTTAATTAGTCGATGTGGGACTCTTCTCCCAACATTCCTCAACACAAACACTTTCTTGTGTGATCTAAAAGATCGATTTCAAATGAAACGCGAACTATTGACAGGGCTTGTGCTGTTATTGCATATCTGATATCTCCCATTTAGTATGGATGCCTTCATGGCATAACTATAATTTGCAAATTAGTTAGAATTTTTTCATTGTTTAGGCTGTGTGCTAAGCCTAAGACTATGATCCATGAAATGAAAGGAAAAAAAGATGAGATTTTGCTTGAATGTAGTGATTCATTGCTGCTGTCTGAGTTTGAGATAACTTTTGAGAGTATATATCATTGCATAAAACAGTTGTGTTCTAGTTTATAACTATAATATTCTTTTTCAATATTTTCAGAGTAATTCATTCTCCTTTTTGGTTATCTTCCTTCTATCATTGGTGATGGGGATTGTTCTCAACTTCACAATGTTCTTATGTACCATAGTAAACTCCGCTCTAACAACAACGATTGTCGGAGTCCTCAAAGGGGTTGGATCGACAGTAAGCGTTCTCTCTTTCTAGACTTGGTTACTCTATCTTTGTAGCCAATGACTTATGTTATCTAAACAAAGCTCGTCTCGTTCGTCCTTTCGTTCTACAGACACTTGGATTTGTTATATTGGGTGGCGTGGAAGTGCACNTTTTCTTCCAGGTATGTTTTGAGTTGGTTTTCGCTTTTGTTTTTGATAAGAGACTTAAATGGTGTTTTGGTCTAGTGTTATAGTTTATACGGGCGAGGTCAGTTTTTTGGGTTCATCAGAAAATGAGTTGGTGTGCTGTTTTTTACACAGGTCCTAGGGAAAGGAGAGCATTATAAATAAAGAGATGGTGAGTGTGTGTGAAAAGAGAAATATGAATTTTTTTTGGGCTATCCGAGTAGGTTCAAGCTATGGTGACCACTAAACTAGGATTTAATATCTGGTAGGGTTAGATCGTAGTCTCGTGAGAATAGTCGAGATGCGCACAAGCTGGCTTGGACACTCATAGATATCAAAGAAAAGAAAAAGAAGCTTTTTAGCCCTCTTGAAAGGCAACTATTGAGTTTTGACCTTTGTACTTTTCTTTTCTACAGTATATGTAATGAGTTCCTATCAGTTTTATCATTAGAAATGCTCAAGGACGTCTGATAATTAAATGTTTGAACTGATGAATTCACATATCTTTCTCTCTTTTTGTTTATTCTTTGTTGCAGACTATGTACCTTGTATTGGTAGAGAAATCGGGTGCGGAGGATGGGCTTACTTCTATTGAGATCATGTTTTACAACAGCTTTTTGTCGCTTCCATTTTTGTTATTTCTCATTATAGCTACAGGCGAATTCCCAGATTCTTTATCACTTCTATTTGCAAAGGTCAGTTTCTTTCTAGCCCATTTAATTTTTGTCGAACTCGTTAGTTTGTTCAAGACAACAGTTCATAAGGAGAAATGCTAGATTACTGGAGGAGTTTCCCCTCGACCTTTGTTAGTATCGGCATACCAGGCATTCTATGCCTCCTTTCCTCTACTGATGTTTTAAACTATTTATTTGGTATACCATAGCTTCTTTTGGTGGAAAGAGCTGGACTGCTCGATACTGGTGCTTTTGTTGGCATGGACTCCTTTTTTAACAAATCTCAGGGAGTCGAGTTGAAGTGGCTTTTAGAAATGTTTTATGCATTATATTAAGCGGTAATCGTTTGATTGAGGCCGTGAAATGTTTTGTGCTTTTGGTTTATGTCATCAACCTAGAGTTCAAACGGTTAGAACTCACAACTCTCTACAATGGTATGATATTGTCCATTTTGAGCATAAACTCTCACGGCTTTGCTTTTGATTTCTTTAAAAGGCCTCATACCAATAGAGATATGTTCTTTATTTATAAACCCATGATCAACCCTTTAATTAGTCGATGTGGGACTCTTCTCCCAACATTCCTCAACACAAACACTTTCTTGTGTGATCTAAAAGATCGATTTCAAATGAAACGCGAACTATTGACAGGGCTTGTGCTGTTATTGCATATCTGATATCTCCCATTTAGTATGGATGCCTTCATGGCATAACTATAATTTGCAAATTAGTTAGAATTTTTTCATTGTTTAGGCTGTGTGCTAAGCCTAAGACTATGATCCATGAAATGAAAGGAAAAAAAGATGAGATTTTGCTTGAATGTAGTGATTCATTGCTGCTGTCTGAGTTTGAGATAACTTTTGAGAGTATATATCATTGCATAAAACAGTTGTGTTCTAGTTTATAACTATAATATTCTTTTTCAATATTTTCAGAGTAATTCATTCTCCTTTTTGGTTATCTTCCTTCTATCATTGGTGATGGGGATTGTTCTCAACTTCACAATGTTCTTATGTACCATAGTAAACTCCGCTCTAACAACAACGATTGTCGGAGTCCTCAAAGGGGTTGGATCGACAGTAAGCGTTCTCTCTTTCTAGACTTGGTTACTCTATCTTTGTAGCCAATGACTTATGTTATCTAAACAAAGCTCGTCTCGTTCGTCCTTTCGTTCTACAGACACTTGGATTTGTTATATTGGGTGGCGTGGAAGTGCACGCTTTGAACGTGACAGGATTGGTTATCAACACGGCTGGAGGTGTTTGGTATTCGTATGCCAAGTATCAGCAGAAGAAGAGCAAGCCACCGAAGTTGACATCGACGTAGAGACTCATCATCGCAAGTAAGGTAGTATGGTAAAGATTAAAGTTGGTGACAAAAAAGATATCTAGGTTGCATTTTACTTCATATTATAGCATTTGTGATTCGCTTGTCAAATAAGAATGTAGATGATACAAGCAATTTGTTTTCAATTGATACGTTTTTAGCTGAAAATTGTTGTGCTTGAGCTTGAACCTTACTTGTTATTGTTGCTCGTGGAAACCTAATTTAAATGAAAATGTGTAACTTGGATCTTAATTCAACTAAACGATTCGATCAAAACTACCTCGAGAGAAGTACTTTGGAAGCTCCATCACTTTAAATGCAAGTCGTAGTAACCTTCTATTTAAGATTTAATATCTTACGAGTTATAATCCATAATATTTGGATGTTATAAGTTTCAATTACACCGTTCTTTATTTATGGGCCGTATTTTTCTCTCCACGTCTCTAAATGACGTCGTTCTTAAAACGTGCAATTATTCATCTGAAGTTTCACTCAAAATTTAGTGAAAATTGAAGAATTTTTTAATTTTGAAGAATTTTTTAATTTTTTACATTAATGTAAATCTACTTAAAATATGTAGTTAGAATGATATATTAATTCGTTATTTTGTTTTCTTGTTTTATTTAGTAAATGTAGAAATTATAAAAAACAACATTTTTGTGTTTTTATTTTATTAATTTGAAATTTGAAAATATAAAATATATTTAAATTAAATAAAACTCAATTTAATTTTTGAATTAAATTATGTATAAAATAACATTTTATTAATTATATGATATGGTAAATTAATAATTGTACAAATTTTATAATAAAAAATTAAAAAATTAATTAATAATAATTTATATTCAAATTTTAGAAGAATCAAACATAAACTCAAAAATCAATTAACAATATATTACATATATCTATATTTATGTATATAAATTTATTTGACATGTTTATTTTTTTTAAAATCATCAGTTTATCTCGATATATTGATTATTGCATAAAAAAGTTCGTTGTTCGAATCTCTATTGATCGCATAAAAATATTTTGTAAATAATTAATTTTTAATTTTCTTTTTATAAATTATTCAATTAGTTCCTCTCTTCAAAATGGATATTTAAAAAATAAAATGAAAATATTTTAACCATTTTTCTCATAATCATCCTCATTGGAGTTGTCTATAAATACCCTCCCACCCGTTGGCTCTTCTAATCGAAACTGTAGCAAAGGAAACCAGACAGGACCGACCATCCGAACACGACCTGAGTCGGTTCCCAGTACCAAATCGACTTACGATTTTCAGGGTTTAGGGGCTTCGTCGTTTCGTTCGATCCTGATTTCTTCCATCATATGTAGAATGGGAGAGGACAGACGATAAGCACTCGAAACACCTGGTAACCCTAATATCCGTTTTTTTGTTTTTGGATCTTTTTGAATCTTGGTATCGCCTGTTCTTCCATCAGCAGTACGTATTTGTATCTTAATTATCGATAAGATTCTGTTCAAGATTTTGAAATAAAATCACTGAATTCGACCTTGAAAATCCTTTTCCTCCTGTTGATCTTGATTCGGGTTGAATCCCTTGGTAGTTTGGTGAACCAGGGAAATGTATAACGGTATTGGATTACAGACGCCGAGAGGCTCTGGCACTAATGGCCACATTCAGACGAACAAGTTCTTCGTGAGGCCGAAGACTGGAAAGGTTTCTGAAAACACCAGAGGATTCGAAGAAGATCAGGGCACTGCCGGTGTTTCCAAGAAACCTAATAAAGACATTCTCGAACACGATCGCAAGCGTCAGATTGATCTCAAGCTTGCCATACTTGAGGACAAGCTCATTGATCAAGGTTATACGGCCGATGAAATTTCTGAAAAGTTGAAGGAGGTTCGCAAGAATCTGGAGGAGGCTTCAGGTTCTGAGGAAAAACATGGGCCTTCTGCCATCGTAATTGCAGATAAGAGGTATGATCCTCATGTTTTAATGCATTTTTTGTGTTGCTAATTTTAATACTCTGTATATCTTTTGTTGATTATGATCTATGATCGTATAAGTAGTTTTGCGCCTGGTGTGATTTTCTTATTTTGTGTGCAGAATGGATATCTAAATGGTGTTTTCCTTGATGGAATAGGGTATCAGTGACACAGACTCACCAAATTGCTGCGAGAAAGGAGGAGCAGATGAAAACATTGAGATCTGCTCTTGGGTTGGGTTCTTCGGACGATTCGGAAAAGCTCAAGGAAGGGATTTCTGATTCATCTAGAAGTGGAAGAGAGGGTCAAGATGCTGATACTAAGCGTCGTGAGAAGATGGAACATTCTTTTTTGGACAGAGAATTGAACTGGAAAAAGCATGCCGTTGACGATCAGAATGACGATGAAGATGACAAAAAAAGGGTTTCGAAAGAGTTGAAAGGTCATCAGAAGGATAGAAAACGAAGGGCTAAGGATGATTCTTCTGATACTGATTCTGGTGGAAAGCGTAAGGGAACCAAGAAGAACTCGAGAGATAATAGAAGGAATGATTCTGAAAGCGACCTTGACAGAGATGTTGACAAGAAGTACACCACCTCAAGAAAGACGAAAAATAGAAGGCATGATAGTGATGATTCTTTCGATGCCGATTCCGGTGGAGAACGCAAGGGAACCAGGAAGCACCTGAGAAAAAACCGAAGATATGATCTCGAAGGTGACCAGGACAGTGATGCTGACCAAAAACATATCACTTTAAGGAAGCATAAGAAAAACAGAAAGCACGGTAGTGACGATTCTTCCGGTACTGATTCTGGTGGAGAGCGCAAGGAAACCCAGATGAACATGAGATATAAACGAAGAGATGACCATGAAAGTGATTTCGACAGCGATGTTGAGAAGAAATCCACCACCTCAAAGAAGCAGGAGAAAAACAGAAGGCATGATAGTGATGATTCTAATTTATCTACACATGGTGATGAGTTTGGTATGGGTAGCCACAAGAAATGCTCTGGTAGACCTAAAAGTCGAAAGGTCAAGAAGAAGCAAAGAAGTCGAAAACAGGAGTCGACTGATGAATCCAATTCCGACAGTGGGATTGATCACAAAGACAGGCAACTGAAGCACAAGAACCAGCATGGTAAAGGGTATGGAGTAGATAGTGACAGCTCTGACCACGACAATTCTGGTTCCGATTTTGGTCGTGACGAGAATAAGCATAGGTATCGTAGCAATAGTACAGGAAAACGCAAGGTAGATAGGGAACCCGAATCGAAGAGTTCAAGAAAGCATCCTAAGGAAGACATTGGGAGACGCAGACATGATACCGATGACGATGAAAGTGGTGGTAAGACGGTCGCAAAGGAAAAAATGGCTGCGGCTAAAAGGAAATATGATGACAGTGATGATTCAGATGATAGAAAGTACCATGGTAAACACAAGAGAGCTAAGAAACATTCTTCCAGTGATGATTCTGATCTAGAGAATAATTTGTACAAATTTAGTCAGCATACGATGAAAAGCAAGAGAAAGTTCGATGAAGGTGGTGAAGATAACCAGCGAGAAGCGAAGTCTAGAAGTCGAAAATCTACACGAGAGTCGGATTTCCATGGGGACCCCAAGAAAGAACCTGAATCAAACAGAAGAACTGGCAGTCGTCGATATGACGAGGCAAGGGATGGACGGTTCAGGGACGACTCCAAAATGGATAGAAAGTTGACTCGAACAGGAAGGAGATTTACAGAAGAAGAAGAGCACGGAAGTACTCGTCATCGGAAAGCTAATGAGCCTCGCCGGGGCAGTAGGACTGATGAAGCTATTGAAGAGGGAAAAAGGCAGAGCAGATATGAGGAGCATAGAGGGAGAAAACACGAAAGAAGGTAACGGTTCCATGTTCTTCGTAGTTTTGGCTTATTGTCTGTATAAACTCTTTCTACAACTTGAATCGTGATGTTTCTACTTTTATGTAATGAAACAACTTGATCTCTTAGGGTGAAATTATATGCTTTAACTAGTTAAACTATACGCTTTACCTCACCGCTCATTTAGAGACTAACTCCCACCTTGCATGAAACCATCTCGACGGTAAGAACTTGTCGGTCGGGATCACTTGTAAATTTAGTGTAGGGCAGCTTCAAAGTTCAAAGTTCGATCTCTAAATCAAATGGGTCTTAAGATTTCAAGTTCCAAGTATAAAATCTCACAAATTCCGAGCCCTCACAAAGCTCGAGCTTTGCTATAAGCTTCTTGAACCGCATTTCATATAGAATCACTCAACCAATTCAACAAGTTCCTTTCTTGATGTAAACATTGTGGTCGTTTTTGGAAGAACTGAACTTGAAGGTAATCCAAACCCGTTCATCAACAATCTCTATTTTACCGAATAGAATTATTCCTAATCCCATGTCGGGAGGGTACGGTCGGGTAGACAAGAAGAACTACAGAGAAAAGGTCCTCATCTTATTCTCTCCTGAAATCTTGTAGAAGAAAGGACTTGTACACTGTAATGTGCATCATTATCACTAAAACATTTTACATCATGTAAAGGAGCAATCAGCAAATTCAATTCTCAACATGATATACCGCTAATGTACGTGAAGAGTGTAAGGTAAACTAATGACTAGCACTGTGGTTGGGAATCAATCAAAACATAAAATCACAAAACCTGCAGCGTTGTCTGTCGTCGTCGTCGTTTTTCTTTCGCGCTTCCAAAGTATCGTCCAGCAAATCCCACAGTCCAGCATTTCATGTCTTCCTCCTCTGTTAAAAGAAAGCACAAAGTTCCAATATATATGCACTTTGCAATCTGAACAACACGACTAACTCGGTTCGAAAATAGATGCATAGAGCGGAGTAGAAATTCAAGCATATGGTTACACGATCCATCCAACAAAAAGAAGATTATAAGATCCTAAAACATAGATGCAAAAGAGGGCAAACGATACTTATAATTTTTTAATAGAAACCCGTCCTATGGAGGTTTGAACATTGCTTTCCCGGAACAGTAAGCTGTCTGGTAAACAAAACTCCCTTTCAATCAAGGATATTATGCTTTTCCGGTGAACAAGGCTGCACAGCCTATGCTTTGCAAGCCTATCACGATCGACTGTTTCAACCAGATAGTTTATTCATGAGAAAGAGTTCTCACACCTAAGAGAAGTCGATCCTTTTGATTAGGGAGGTCCAATCAAACTTAAAGGAGGTTCCAAGATTTGAAATATTCAGAATCACTCGCACAATGCAAAAAGATAGAAATAGAGAGACATGGAAAAGAAACGAAAAAGGTACAACTTACATCAAAACGCTGTAGTTGTTTTTCCTCGTTACGAACATCTACAAAATTTTGCAAATACGCCGCAGGCACCCTCAAAGTTTGGTGCTTCTTAAACGACTTCAGATGAAACGTTAGCAGCCAAAAGCGTTCCACGAAACCCTTCCTCGGTATGTTGCATGTTCATTTTATGATCAGAAAGTTCATCTGTCCATGACATCAAGCATACAAGTTTAGGACATTAACAACCACCTTTTTTTAAGATATGAGACCGATTAGCATAAGAAATTATCGAAAACCTATAAGAACGCCAAGATCGCTGTAAGACGCGTTGCTGGCGGCTACAAGCATAAATGGCAGTACAAGAAAGTGTATTACTTTGTTAGAAGAGCAGGGATAACAGCCACTCACTGTCTACAGTAAGGCATCTATGCCTCAAAAAAGATCTAAGGATGCAGAAGATTCCAGTTACATAATTGGGACGACGCTAGATCACGAGACGGTTAAGTTATTGACGGGTCCTCAGTGAATCTCAAGAATTCAGTGAGCAGGCAAACATACAGAGTTAGTGTATCTAAAATCACCTACTTTATGAAAATGGTCAAAACTCAAATCTAGAATGTGAGATCCTACGTCGAATGGATAGGAGAACAAAACATTCTTTATAAGTGTGTGGAAACCTCTTCCTACCGCGTTTTAAAAACCTTGAGGGGAAGCCCGGAAGGAAAAGCTCAAAGAGGACAATATCGGCTAGCGGTGAGCTTGGGCTGTTACAAATGGTATCAAAGCCAGACATTGGGCAGTGTGCTAGCAAGGACGCTGGGCTTCGAAGGAAGTGGATTGTGAGATCCCACATCAGTTGGGGAGGGAAATGAATCATTCATTATAAGAGTGTGGAAACCTCTCCCTAGTAAATGTGTTTTAAAAACCTTGAGGGGAAGCCCAGAAGGGAAAGCTCAAAGAGGACATTATCCACTAGCGGTGGGCTTAGGCTGTTACAAATGGTATCAAAGCCAGACATCGAGTGATGTGTCAGCAAGGACGCTGGGTCCCCAAGGGGAGTGGATTGTGAGATCCCACATCGATTGGAGAAGGGAACGAAGCATTCCTTATAAGGGTGTGGAAACCTCTCCCTAGTAGACCTTGAGGTGAAGCCCAAAAGGGAAAGCTCAAAGAGGGCATTATCCACTAGCGGTGGGCTTAGGCTGTTACAAATAGTATTAGAGCCAGACATCGAGCGATGTGCCAGCAAGGACGCTAGGTCCCCAAGGGAGGTGGATTGTGAGATCCCACATCGGTTGGAGAAGGGAACGAAGCATTCCTTATAAGGGTGTGGAAACCTCTCCCTACCAGACGCGTTTCAAAAACCTTAAGGGAAAGCTCGAAAGGGAAAGCTCAAAGAGGACAATATCTGCTAGCGCACCGCTTGGACTGTCACATAGAATCACCATACACTCTTTTCTTTCTACAGGAATGCTTGTTTTCTTATCACTTTTCAGTTTATAATCTTCCCTTGTTTCCATGATGAGCTTATACTTGAATTTGTGCAACAATTTGAGTAAGAAAATTGTAATTACCAGCAATATCTCGATGTTCATGAATCTCGGAATCCATTACCCAGAGTTTGTCCCCAGGAAATATGTTCTTGTCAGCCAGAGTATCAGTTTCCCCATCAATTATCCTATTACCTTTGCGAAGTATCTGGTTTTCCTTCACAACCTGCAAAAACCAGTTTCGACGTGAATTCATAACACAAAACATCGATTTCCCTCGTTTTTAGCTCGTACATACTTTATAACATCTTATTTGAAACATCAAAAGTACACCATAGATCTAAAAAACTGCATTAAGAAGTGTACAAAAGGACATCTGGACCAGTATTAGAACGAGCACTCCAAGCTGCGACACGGTACCTCGTTCGTTACTTCCCCCTAATTAGTTTGTTCCCCTTCGAGTTCGTTTTCAGAGCCAAAATTTTCCAAAAAGGGAAGGAGAGAGTCTAAGTTTTCCCCACCTAAGTGTCTTAAAAGATTAAAAATAGGTTATCTCTAGATCTGTAAGTTTATCATTTGTATAAACATGCAAGACAACATGGAGCATAAAAGATAGTTTCAGCAAACCAATTCAATTGTCATATGCATTCTGTTCTGAAAAGCTTACCCCAAAACATTCCCATATCATCATTTTTAGCTGGTACACTGAAGTCGAACCAGACACTTTTAGATTAACGAAATTCCCCGAGTTTGTCTTCCTTGCACGCTTTGAGATTCGACGATCTGGATCAAAAGTGGACTCGGGAGCTTCCAAAATTGATTTGGGTGCTTCCTTCCCACGAGCAAAGTACACGCAAATATCCTCGCCGATATAGTTTAGTTTCTGCATTAGCTCGCAACTTTCTCGTTCTCCTATACATTCTTCACATACCTGTACTCCATAAACAGACCACTTTAGGACCAATGAAGCAAGCAAGAATTTTGGAATGTTTTGGAAGGAAGCTTAGTGCAATGTGGTCTGTGGCTAAAACACTTTTGTGAGAAATTTGGTTAGAGTAATTGAAAGAACTTCTGGTGTAACGGTCCAAGCCCACCCCGCTAGCAGATATTGTCCTCTTTAGGCTTTCCCTTCTGGGCTTCCCCTCAAGGCTTTAAAACGTGTCTTCTAGGGAAAGGTTTCCACACCCTTATAAAGAATGCGTCGTTCTCCTCTCCAACCACCCCTCTTCAGGGCCAGTGCCCTCACTAGTGGGGGGTTCCACATCGATTGGAGAGAGAAACGAGTGCTAGTAAGGATGCTGAGCCCCGAAGGGGGGTTGATTGTGAGATCCCACATCGGATGGGGAGGAGAACAAAAGATTCTACAAGGGTGTGGAAACATCTCTGTAGCAGACGCGTTTTAAAGCCTTGAGGGGAAGCCTAAAGAGAACAATATCTGCTAACGGTGGGCTTGGACCGTTACATTTGAAACGTTTTAAGAAGCCTATACGAATCTTTGAAATTTGTTTGGTTTATAATTTCTTCTACGTGTTTTCTCTAAAGCTGTAGCAAATGTTTCTCCCGCCTGTTCAATGGAAATAAAAGAGATTTTTCATGAACTTCTTTGGCCCTGGGCTTGGGAGGATATCTTATCATCTCTCCCTTCTATACATTTAATTTAGTTTGATGAAAAACTTATCTTTTTATGAACAAATTTTACAATTAACCCATGAAATGGAAACAGATTTCGGATTCAGAATTACCTCGGGATCAGTCTTAAGTAGAAGTTGTTTGAAGTCGCCATTGCTAACTTCATCATTGGAGTCGAGATGCTCTGAGGACCCGTCCATGTCGTTCCCTACACAACTACTCGACTCAATCACGGCAGAAATGCAGCATGCCTCACTACCTTCCCACTCTTCACTGAAGCATTTCCAATCGTTCTCTGAAACGATTGTTAAAACATCTGCCTAAAGTTGAGGCACAAAAAAGAAAGGCGTAAAAAAATATGAAATGTAAAGGCAAAGATTGTTTTTTTACTTCATTAAGATTTATAATCGCGTGATTGGGCATGAAGGCATAGAAACTTTTAGAAATTGTTTAGGAAAAGTCACAGTTATGATTACAAAACAAATGGAAGAAACCGCCCAAGCCCAAGCCTACCGCTAGCAGATATTGTCCGCTTTGGCCCATTACGAATAGCCGTCAGCCTCATGATTTTAAAACACATCTGCTAAGAAGAGGTTTCNTCTCCAACCGACATGGGATCTCACAATCTACCCCCCTTGGGGGCTAGTGTCCTCGTTGGCACATCGCCTGGTGTCTGGCTCTAATACCATTAGTAACAGCTCAAGCCCACCGCTACCAGATATTGTCCGCTTTGGCCTATTACGTATCGCCGTCAACCTCACAATTTTAAAACATATCTGCTAGGGAGAGGTTTCCACACCCTTATAATGCTTCGTTCCCCTCTCCAACCAATGTGGGTTCTCACAATCCACCTCTCTTGGGGGGGGGAGGGGGAGGGGGCAGTGTCTGACTCTGATACCATTTGTAACAGCTTAAGCTCATCGCTAGTAGATATTGTCCGCTTTGGCCTGTTACATATCATCGTCAGCCTCACGGTTTTAGAACGCGTCTGCTAGGGAAAAGTTTCCACATCCTTATAAGAAATGTTTTGTTCCCCTCTCCAACCGACATGGGATCTCACAATCCACCCCCCTTGGGGATTAGCGTCCTTGCTAGCACATCGCCCCGCGTCTGGCTCTAATACCATTTGTAACAGCCCAAGCCCACCGCTAACAGATATTATCTGCTTTGGCCTATTACATATCACCGTCAGCCTCACGGTTTTAAAACGCGTATGCTATGGAGAGATTTCCATATCCTTATAAAGAATGTTTCGTTCCCCTCTCCAACCGATGTGGGATCTCACATTAAAAATGATAAAATTAAATAAACAAAAACAAAACAAAATGATGTTGCAAAGGAAGACGATTGATGAATTTAACAAGCAGCATAGAAAAAAACGAGTTCGCATTCAAATAAACTCGAGCAGTATACGTACATGGGACTTCTGCTGCACCGTACCACGTTTGTAGATCAGGTCAGGAGGTCTTTCAAGGAGGCGTGAATGCTGCATCCAAATATATGTTCGAGTCAAATTGCTGCAATTACTCGAAAATTAAGAAATGAAAAATCTTATTACCTTTTCACACCTCAGAAAATTGATCACACCATCCAAATTTTCCGGCTTCTCTACAAATGAAGCACTCTTTCCACTTGCATTGATGTAGTTTCTCCACTTTGAAAGCCACAATGTAGGAACCAAATAATACTTGCAATGCAGAGAAAGTGGAATTAACTTTCCAACGGCTAGTTTTTCGTGATTTTGTCGCTGTTTAAGCTTCACTCCTCTGAAAGATAAAACGTGTTAAGTAATTCTTCGAGCGAATCGACCACAAAGTTCACTTGAACATAATGAAATGACCTTATAGAATCTTCCATGACTGCCACTTCAGATAATTCCTCACTGCACAGAGAACATTGTCTTGCATCTGAGGGAAAAGTTGGAACCCCTGTAGGATCATCAGGTTTTACAGTAATAGCATCTTCATGTATGAAAAACCAGAGTTCGTCTGGAACCAGCACTCGTTTAGCTCCAGCAGCTTGCTCGGGCAAAAGTTGTCCATGAGGACACCTTATCGAGGCTGTTGGTTCGGAATCAGCTTCGGAAGGAGCATCAAGAATTTTCCTTTTAGCCCATTGTTGCAACCTACAAGTATGAGAAATAAACATGATTTGACTCAGAGATCATGAGTACTACATAGAAGGTTCTGGCTCAATAGTGTTTCAATTGGTAGTCTACTTCATCCCTTGATTTCTCTACAGGTCGTCGGACGGAGCATGGACATCTCCAAAATGAAGAGGCTCCTTGTTAGGGAGGTTCCGATCGACATACAAGAACAAGAACGTTCCAATCAGCATACAAGTTTATCGAAGGTGGGGCATTCCACTCCCTCTTCTGTTTATTTCATCTCTTCGACGAAATAGTTTCGTACTCCAAAGATAGTAATATACAAGCTTTAAGATGGAGAGAAGAAACGAGAAACGGTAACGGTTGTGAAAGTAGCTAAATTGCAGGTAAGAAAATGAAATCAGCATATCACAAGGCCACAAGTTTGAACACTCAAGCAAGAAGCAAGTCAAATTTCTAATGAACCATCAACTAAGCAGCATGATAAGATTGTCCCAAGAATTTTGAAACAATACCATGTCCTGGAAACAAAATATGTTCCATCTGGATAATTGCCCAAAAGCGCAGCTAACGCAATTTCTTTCATTGATATTCTTCGGTCCCGGTAGCTGTCGGCACAAACTACGTTTCGAGCACCAGAAATAAGGCAATCCATACAGATATCTTCATTGGTCAATTTGGGACCCCCACCATACTAAATTTTACAAAACAGCAGTCAGCCATATAAAAAAAAAGCAAATTCAGGGTAAAAAGAACGTCAAGAACAATCACATGAGGATGAAACCCTAAGGCTAACGAGAGATAAACCGACGCATAGAATTCTTTACGGAGCAATTTAAGCGCATACCTTGGAGAATAGCTTGTCCCAAGCCTTGATGGACAATCTCTTTATACATGTTACCTTTGACATTGGAACTTTTCCATGCAAACACTGTATGGTTGAATTATCAAGAATGCTGAAAACCATAACAAAGTAAGGGGTAACAAATTAAAAGAAGTTAGATATCTGGAAGTTGTCAAGAAGAAGCACTAGCACATGACAAGCAAGCCAAAAGGACAGAAACTAGAACAATTTCAATGGACCAGTACAAAAATTGTTTCTGTACTTACGGTGGGGAGACCTTATCAGCCCACTGGCGAAGCCAATTTACGGAAATCCAACAAAAGGGTTCGTCGAGCGAGTGAACAGGGGCTTCAGACAAAATCGATCGGACCTCCTGTCTACGATCATTGATACAACCCAGTTCAGCTTCCTTCTTCGATTCATATTCTTGGCAAGCTATCACATGCGATTCGTTTACACTACTTATCTCATCACACAAATGTGATGGAAGAGACAAGCCATCCTTGAAAGGAACCATGTTACCTTCTACTTCTTTATTGTTAACATTAGAATTAGTCACTTTGTTTGTGTTCTTTCCCATGCACCTTAAATTATACATCAGCATGTAGGCATCATTAGATGAAAAGACGTCAGTAGGACAACTAATACCAGATTCTGTTGATTGCTGAAGAATCCCGTTCGTTCGATTCCTTTCAGCAGTAACATTTACTTCTTCCTTGGAAACCAACGGAACGGCTAACTCAGTTCGAACAGATTTAGAATTAGCATTTGATGATTTTTCTCCAAATGGATGATATCCTAATTTGGAAACGTGTTCGTCGTCAAATTCCCACCACTGCCCTGTATTTTCCTCCTTGATGTGAGCTACGTAATGGCCGCTGTTGACAGCAGTTCCTCTGTGAATCAGAACGGCCGACAAGTGATATATTGATTCGGACTGAGAAGACTCAGCTAGCCGTTCCCGCATATCTAACACTTCAGGAAAATAAAATGCAGATGTGATTTTCTTCTTTGTTGTAGTCTGCTGACACAAAACAAAAATAACGATCAAACCCGAAGGAAAAGTTCGAACCAACATAGCCAAAAGTCAGTGACAAACAGCTTATATCAATAGTCAAATGGTTTTATCAAAAAGCAATAAAGAGATGTTATGATTTTCAGTACCTTTGGAAGAAAAACGCATCGTTTAAGCTGAAAATTTAGAACGGGGGGCAGTGTGCGTAGCTTGATACTGCGAGTCGCATTAACTCTTGATTTACATGACTCACAAAAATATTGATTATCACCATGAAGTTCTTCCACACTAAGATAATCGTCTAAACTCTCGTCTAAACTTTTCAAGCCAAGAACATTCAACTCCAATTCATAGAAGTCCTCCATTTTGGAAGAGGCTTCTGAATCCTTTCCGCAGTGTGAGCACCTAAATATGAAGCAAGATATCATTATCAACTTAAACTTGGATCAACTGAAACCTAGATTAAATTGTGCAAAGTAGTTAACAAATCCCGTTCGTTGGATTCGATTTGCATGCATTATTAATTAGTAAAGCTATTGAGGGGTTGTAACTAGACTCTGGCAAAACAAATTCTACTTACGTAGTTACATGAGACACGCTTCCACGGAAAAGATCTTGAACAATAGTCTTTGCTTTAGAAACTTTTGAGTGACTCAAGCAATGCTCGAGCAGAGAAAGAAGCAACGTCAGGAACTCGTGACTATCCTGCTGAACTCCATTATCCAACTCCAGTGTTTTTATGAAAGGGAATGAATCCACATAAGCCATCTTACTCGCGTGCAGGAGAGCAAAAAGCCGTACAAGCTGATCTAGAACTGGATTTTGTTTCAAAACATCCGACTCAATCGAAAAAATGCCTTCCCTGAAGCACTTGTTCATGTAGAGACACTGAAGGATACTATTAGCATAGCATGTCGCACCAAGATTCGTAAGACCAGCAGGAAAGTCAAGAGAAGTACGTTGATCCTTAGAAGGATCTGAACCAAGAGCTTGCACAATTTCTGACATCTTCTGCCATAGGCCAACCTTCCTGCTACCAGTAGGAGGTGGAATCAGCCCACAGAAACAATTCGGGTTATCCTTAGTATTCAACCGACATCCTTGACAACTCGGCTTCAAGATCATATAGAGCTGATTGATGTCATCGTCGGTCACTGCCCCAGATGAGTGAATTCTTCTGTAAATGATTAAACTCAATTCAAAACTCCTTAATACAGGTTCAAATCTGTGCAACAGATGGAAATCAAAATAACTATTACCTCAATATGTCGGAACTGTTATCGACATTGTCTTCTTGTTTATGCCTTTTGTTCTTACTACGAGTAGTTGGTCGGCTCATCGCGAGGACAAACTAATACTGATTACAGAAATAAACCCAGAACACCATTTCAACTCAATGTAGTATTCATAACATAGAATAGCATTTATATCACATAAACTTATATAACCAATAATCATCTATGTCAGATTAAAAATTGCACTTAGAAATATATGATCATTCACGAAGTTTGCAAAAACTTCAGCAACCAAAGCCAAGACTCTGCTAGAGTTAAGCACCCGCATGAACAAACCAAACCTACATCGAAATAGAGCCATTGGCACAAGCAAATTTCCCTCGAAAAGTACAGAGAAAGACAAGTTCCATTGGCACAAGAACAAGAACGCCCACAACATTCTGTACTTCAAATTTAAGGGAAAAGAAACATAAAACAATCAAATGGCAACGAAATGGAGTAAAATACGAATTGGGATTATTGCGCGCGAAGAAGAACAAAATAAAAACAAACCCAGAAAAGAAAATCCAGTTCCATTAAAAGGGTAGCGATGATCTTAAGCAAAGAATTGAGAGGTTTACCAGGAAGTGGAGAAGCTTGGTGTGAGCTGAAGGTAGAAGAAAATCATCGAAGGAAGAAGGGCATGAAATTAGGTGAAAAAACAAATGCTATGTACCGGTGATTGGAGTTTGTAAGGCAGCAATTGTTTGGATTAATTTGAGAAGAAATTATGTTGTGGCATTGTTTACTGTGATGAATTATGAAAAAATAGTGACGAAAAAGGGAAAAGAGAGGTTGCAGGGTCTGTGAAGGGTGGGGGTCAGACCGGTCAGAGGAACAGAACGGACTTCAGGAGAGAGAGAGAGAGAGAGAGAAAGAGAGAGAGAGGACGGCGTTTGAGAGGGACAACTGTACATTTCTTTTCCAATTTTCCCATTTCTTGTAAAAAATTGGATTTCGAGGCTTCTACAAATGGGTCGGGTCGGGTCGGGTCGGTCATTGCGGGTTTCACCGTCTTAATTTCATTTTTTTCCTCTTATTTTTCATATACGTCATATTTTGGAATTTAAAAAATAAATGAAGTTTATCCAATCGAATTATGACGTCATTATTATATTTTTTTCCCCTCTTTTTTAAAGAATTAAAGGATTCTTTGAATGAACCATATATTTGTGAATGATACATTTTAAATAATGCACAGTAAGAAATGAAATATCATGTGAGGTTAAGAAACTCGATAAGAGAAGTAATTTCTCTCAACGTCATATAGACAATATTAGTAGAGGATGCTCCTCACGATGTGCCAATATAGCTCGTTGAGAGAATGAGCATCTCCCAACCTTTTGATCGCTCGTAAATACGATGTTAAGAAATAGCTAACTTCTCCTAACGCCGCACTAGCTTGAACGGCATTAAGAAAAGTTTGTTTTAAGCCCCTCTCGCTTCTATCACAATAGTTATGAACAACTTCATATTGTCCCTTTCAAATGATTTATTAAAAATCATTTTCACGGTTAGATTTTACACTTTTAAACGTAATTTTGATCGAAATTACTTCCAATCAAACCTATCAAACATGTTGAAACAGAACAGTAAGAGGGAAAAGGGAGATCTCACAGCCTCACAGTTCATACAAAGAATGACATTTGAAAAGACACGTTTTACCCTGAGGAATCCTTGGCAGTATACCCATTGCTACTGAAAACAGTCCTCCAAACTTTAGGGAGAACAACACGAGTCATTGGCCCGATAGCCCCGGCGCAATATCCCCCCCATTGCCCCGACTTAGCACGACATTTCATCGCCATCTCCTGTACATGTCCTCTGAAGACGAAACTTACTCCCTACACACGCCCTCTGATCCATCCAAGTACCAAACGAACTCGAACATATGCATTGAATGTCTTCTTTTCTAGATTCCTTCAGTTTGGGGTGAGCTGAACGTCGGAATGCGATTAGAAGGTAGGCTGGACAGAGGAAAAGAACAAGTCGACTCCATTATCGAGGGTTGAACGAACTCTCTTTCACCAACACCACCACAACTTCATTAACTTGAGTCTCAAGTTCATCTCTAAAGTAATTGGCATCAACACTGTTACTCAAACCACGACTTTCTCATTAGCATCGCCAGTGTTCCAGGCTTTGACAGCATAGACCTAGGGCACTGTAAAGTGTACTGCTAGATGGTCCCCTTAAGAGCAATGGCAGTGTAAGCGATAATGTACCGTATAATGAATACTTCGTCTCATTCAAGCCTCGAGATCAATGAAAGAAAACATAGTTTGTTTGCTACTCACCTTCATCGTTCACCACTAACTCGACTGATCAGCAGTTTGATAAGGTGAGGATCTAACCATGTAATAAGGAGTAACTCCACCACTTCGCATTATACAAATGAAAGTTACTGCATTCAATTACGGGTCATGTTATAATGTGCCTCAAGCTCCTCAATCACAATCCCGGCAGCATACTCGTTATAGAGCCCGACCTTCACAATTAGGCCAGGCATACACTTGTGCCACAGTTTCAAGTCTTATCCCATCAATGATGTTTCCTACAATAGGAGCCAAACAGCTTATAATTCATCTCCGAAACACTTTCCGAATCTGCTCCTCGCTTAGATGCTTACTGCTCAGGGTGTTGGATTTCTTGCACCATCTGTGCTTAACACAGCAGTGAAGACGGTGAAAACAGTGATATTACTGCTCAGGGTGAGAGCCCTGGCTTCAATGATATTAACGCTTTGATATCCTGCTGTGCTTTCCATGAATCTTGGAATCATGACAATGTTGTGCACATTGAGAAGACAACAGACTCCAAAATAGTGTACAAAGCATAGCATAGACGCTTACCTCGAGGAGGAGCACATCTGAAATGTCCACAAACAGAAGGCCGAATCGTTACTTGGTCGGTAAATGAGAACTAACGTCGATCTCCTATTATTCTGAGCCAAAATGACAATAGTAGTGCTGTAATCTTGAATAATCTTGTGTTAAACAGCTCCTCAAGCCATCATTGTCATCCACCTTTGATAAAACTTAAATGCCATGTCAGGCTCTCCTATTCTACGGTACTTTTCAAAAATAACTTTAAATGGAACAATATCCATTGGCAAACCAGATTCATGCAACTTCATAAATAGATCTTCTGCCTCCTTCATTTCACCACACATACAGTGACCTCTTATTAGTTCGGTGTACGTTATCTTATCTGGTTCGTATCCCTTTCGCAGCATTTCATCATATAATTGAAGTGCAAAATGAATTTGTCCACACTTATAAGCACCACTTATCAATAAATTATAAGTAACAACGTCTGGAAAAAGACCCAACAAAACCATATCCTTTTTCAGAGAATAAGCATTAAATATGTTACCTCCTTTAATTTGTGCGTGAATCAACGCATTGAACGTAAATACGTTTGGTAGCACACCAGTGGTCAACATCTGATCCCTGATGGAGATCGCGTTGCTTAAATCTCCATACCTTCCATAACAATCAATTATCAGGTTCCAGATATGAGGCTCAGGAACCATTGATCTTTCTAACATGGAATGAAGAAACTCATTAGCTTTGATAACATCTCCACTAATGCATAGACCTTGAATAATCATTTTGTACGAAATTTGATCTGGAGAAACACCCATTCTTGACATGACATCATGGATATAGTACGCCTCGCCAAATTGGCCCTCTTTACAAAGATCACTGATTAGAGTGTTGAATGTAAAAATATCAGGAAGAAAACCCCTCTTAAGCATATCAACAATATAGCCGAGTGCAATTTTCTTGTCTCGATTCAAACAAAGCCCGTGAATAAGAACATTATATGCAACAGCATCGACCTTTGTCTTCTTTTCAACCATCTCATCCCATAAAGCAATAGCCTGCATCATATCTCCACTTTTAAAACAACCATCCATCAGAATAGTTGACGTGATTGCATCGTCCGTTGTCTTAATATCATCATCTAGGATATCTTCAAGAAGCTTCCAAGCATCGTCCAAGAGACCTCTCTTGCACAATGCATGTAAAAGTATGTTATAAGTGATTCTACTTGGCCTAATACCACCATTAGCCATCGTATAAAATAGGTCGAGAGCTTTATCCATATTCCTACAAAGGCAGAAACCCTTAATAATAATGTTGTATGTGGCACAATTGGGAGAAGGACCCATTTCTAACATTTCCCTAAAAAGAGACTCTGCGATCTCCATATCACAGTTTATGCACAGTCCATTCAGAAGATAATTGTGTGTAAGTAAGTCAACAACAAAACCTTCTCTTATCAACTTTCTGCGAAGCAAAAGAGCTGCTCCTAACTTTCCTTTCAAACACAAATCCCTAACCATGAATGTGTAGTCAGGCTGAACGGCATCCACAATGCATTTCTGAAGACCCGACTTCGCTAAAGATATGCTTTCCCTGCATAATTTGAGGCATTCAACAGATTTTTACAAGATGGTACTTTGTAATCATTGAAGGCATAGAAAATCATTACAATTTGTCTGATATCACAAGACAATTGGAAAACTAATATATTCCATCAGTAGTCAACTTTTTTATTTTCTTATCCTCATTACAACAAGAAATAATAGTACATCAATAATTATATGTCATTGAACTAAAATATCGATTAAGAATACTCAACTCTAAAGAAAGAAGCACTTAGCAGCAAAAAACTAATCCAGCTTAATTTGACTGAATATAAAGATGGATGTGAAATGACTCATTCCCCAGAAACTTAAATCAACTGACAATTGTTGTGTACTAATGAAGAAACACGGAGATTAAACGCGGAGGAACCCCGGTTCTTAGAATTCTCAGAATCGAAGCTTTCCCTTGGTTCCCACAAATTCCCTAAAACGTTAAGGAGGTGAGGCCCCCCTGACATACTCTTATCTTTCCTGTGCGTTCTCTTCAGCTAAACCTTCAATTCACGGTCACTGATTATAGCTTGAGTGCAATGTTGACTTGCAACAACTCGCATACTAAGGATAGTTCTATGCTCACTTAAGCACCTTCATTCGCCAAGAAGACAGTGATTTGAGCCCAGAAAATGTGCAATAGAGTATCTACTACTCATTTAATATAGAATTTCCCCAACCAGCTACTTCAGGATGCATAGGCTCGTAGAAAAAGTTGTGGTCGGTGCAAATAATTTGTGGTTGTCACGATATTTAAAGGACATAATCACTCCATACATTAAATAAGGTTTACCAATATTGTAACAGCTCAAGTCCACAACTAGCAAATATTGTCCTATTTGGGCTTTCTCTTTCGAGCTTTCCCTTAAGGATTTTAAAACTCGTCTGCTAGGGGGAGATTTCCACACCCTTATAAAGAATGGTTGTTCCCCTCTCCAACCAATGTGGGATCTCACATATATGGTATTGTTCCTCAAATAGGTAGGATGGCTTTCATCTATCCATGCTCGCATTGAAGAATAGATGTTCGTGTACTGAGATTCTGAACTACCATACCCAATGAAAAAAAAATCTGATTAAATCATTAAAAAAGAAAAGCAAAAACCACCTCATAGCTTTCAAACGATCCAAACTACCCTTGAGCAGAGCGTCCAACACGTTGAAAACAGCCTGCGGATTTCCTTCGCCCTCAAAATTGTGCTTTTCTGAAAAGCAATCCGAGGATCTCAACTCGCAATTGTCATCGACGGTTGCCATCAAACTTTTAATGGCAGAGGGGAATGAATTCTCATCCTCGTTAGACCTATGAATGTAATGCCCAGAATAAGAAAGCGTAAAGAAGTTCACTGATTCAAAAACAGATCAAGCATTAAAGAAACAAAGATGGTGTATTTGCACGAAGAAGATGCTCTCCATTTCTTAACATTAACAAACAAAAGGTCGAATAATTACTGTAAAGTCAATGAAGTTTCGCACTCCTTTCAGCCAAGGCAAACCAAAGACTCGAAGTGTGTAATCATTTTTACCTAGCCGCCTCCTCAATGTTAGGTCGGCCATACAAGATGGCGAACATCCGAGAAAAATCGCGTTTGAGGGAGTTAAGGGCTCCGTTCAAAAATCCAAGCACAATAATGTGGGACGGTGGCGACTCAATTGCTAACTGAGAACAACCAAAAATAACAAGTAAACACCATATAGGAAAATCTATGAACAGAGTAATGTGTGATAAAGGAAAGGTAGAGAATAACTCACCGATGTAAACGCCATCCAGATTGCCAAATCTTCTGCTCTTGATTTCACTTTGTAGTCCGAAACAACGAAGAAAATACGTGATACAGAAAGCCGAAGTTTCGACGATGCCAGTTGAGTCCAACGGCTGAGGCGAGGTTTCTGTAGCCGGCTGTGCTCCGCCGTCGCCCTCGTCGTCGTTCTAAGCAGACTGCAGTCCCATCCTTCCTTCCTTCGATTTGCTTTCAATTTTACATTTTCGGAAATTTCCCATTTTGCTATTGGGCCTGGCCCAATATCGATCGAGTTCGTTTAGCCTGGTTCAAAAATATTGGATCAGCCCAAGCCCAATACTATTTATAACGGCTCAATCCCAAGCCCATTGCTAATAGACACGGTTTACTTTACCAGTGCCTTCAGTCTCACAATTTTAAAACACGTATACTAGGAAGAGGTTTCCACACCCTTACCAAGAATGCTTCGTTCCCCTTTCCAACCAATATACGATCTCACAGTCTATGCATTCTAACTAGACGTGGCACAATAACTGAGTTAATATTAAAAGTGAATCATGTACCGTCTATGAATCTGACTCTTCGTGACACAATATTATTGTTTAATGTTAATCGTGTACCATTAATGAGTTATTATTTAAGGTGAATCATGTACCATTTACAAATCCAACCCGACATGACACAATATTCGACAACAAAAATTTCCCAGCTAGATATCGCAAAATAAAAAAAAAAAAAACATAGGCACGACATCGATCTACGTGTTTATACTAACATTATAATTTAATTTGTACTAAAATATATTAAACACGTGGAAAAAACACAAAGTCACGGGTAACCAATAAGCAATATCCATGTTTAAAGAAACAATAAATAGTTTTGTTAAGTGAAAAAAGTTAAATAAATGTAATAGCACATCCAAAATCCCGGTACAATAATAATAATGAAAGGGGTCTACATGGTTCGGGTTGAGTTGGGTTTGAGGATTTTTTTGATCGGGTTGGTTGGATTGGTAACCAACCCAAACCGAAACTTTTCACAACCCAACTTAATTTTTTTTTCTTATGTTTTATTTATCCACAATTTATAATTATTCCATACAATTTTAAATAAAATATATCAAAAGTTCATAAACAAACACAGATCCATCTACAATTATTCCAATAAATTTTGGGTTATCAAATTTTTAAAATTTTATTTATCCCTAATTTAAAATAAAATATATTAAGAGTTAAATCAACACTAATTAATCCATAATTATTTGCAAATTTTTTTTTTAAAAAAAACCAATAATGAAATTAAATAAATAATTAAAATTATAATTAATAAACTTGGGTATTATATAACCAATCATGAAATTAAATAAATAATTAAAATTATAATTAATAAACTTTTGTATTATATAATAAACCATAAATCGACTCTGAGTGTCTTTTAGATTGACTTAAGTATCACGTAAACCCATTAATATAAAAAAAAAAAGTTTGTAATATATTTTTATTTGGCTCGAGTCAACTGTTTTGTCTATGAACCGATTTAGTTTGAGTTTAGAAAAATAAACTCAATCCTATCCAAAATGCTAATCCAACTCAACCCAACCTAATTCTTATAGTTCGGGTTGGATTGATGTGGGTTGTCGCCCATAAATAATAATAGTAATAATAATTTAAAAAAAAAAATGGTGGGACAAAAAATGATTTGGGAAATTTGTACGGGAAGTTAGGCGATCGAGGCGCGCTATTCGTTTGGGTTGGAATCTGTAAACCCACTCAGTTTCTCCTTCTGCATCAACATCAACCAGGAATACTAGAACAAGGCTCTCCGCTTATCACTCAGATCTCTGCACCTCCCGCCAACATTGATCTCTCTCGCTCTCGCAACCTTCCCGGCCAGCGTCGTCTCCGCTTGATCAGAGGTACTTTCCTTCTCAATTCGCTTCGTCATTTTGTTTCTGCATTTCGTTTTTTTTTTTTCTTATTGCTGTTCATTGTTTCGTCATTGGTATCGGTTCATTCTCCATTCGCCTCGTGATTGTCGCGTTTGGTTTATTTGATCGATGCTTCATTGTTTAATCGCTGGTACTTACTTCTTCAGCTGTATTGTGATTTATGCAATTCGTCTGGTTGATTACTGTTCAGAATTTGTTTGATTATTGCAATGTCCTTCTTCATCTGCCTCGTGGTTTATGCATTTCGTTTATTTCATTGTCGTTCATAGTTTTATCATTGCTCGCCTTGTGATTTACATTTCGTATATGGTCACAGGTTTATCGCTGCTAATTCCTTGTTCATCTGCCTCGTGATTTATGCATTTCGTTTATTTGATCACTGTTCATAGTTTGATCAATGCTGATTTTATTTTTTATTCAGCTCTTGATTCTGATCACTTTCTTTTTAAATCTGATCATTAATCCTCACGCTATGTAGGAATGTGGAATCTATTTTGGCAGACAGAATACCCAACCTTGTATTCTTTGAGCTAGATTTCTGTTATATTGTCATTCTTACGAACGGTTATGAATCAATTTGTTTAGGTCATCATTATTGATTGCCTTTGAGAGTTTTGATACTTCACGTGTTCTCAGGTTTTCGGTGGTAAATGACGAGTGCTAATTTGCTGTCGTTTGTTTTCACTTTTAAGGGGAGACATCAGGGTAATTGGTGATGAAGTTTTTACTGGACAAATGAGCATACGGCCACTATGCCGTTATGATAAGTTTGATCGTGCATGGCAGCTTGCACTATAGACACTCACAATGCTAGGATCACGTCAAAGGCCATACTTAAAGCCATATGTATACATTATTATTTTGGTTTCGGTGGTCAGCATATTTCTATTTGGCACCTACGTTTTTCCACCAAGAAGCTCTTTCATTTGTTATATCTTTAGTGGGTGTATCAATGGTGAATTTAATCAGCGCCGGCCCACTGCTTCCCGGGAATTAACAGATGCAGAGATTGCATCTCGGGTTGTAATTAGGGAAATTTTGAAGAGACCTCTAGCTCAATCCAAGAATCCGAAAATTGCCTTTATGTTTTTGACTCCAGGTCCACTACCCTTTGAGAAGCTCTGGCATAAATTTTTTGATGTAAGGCTTCACGTTCAACCTTGGAGCTCTATTTTTATTTTTATTTTATTTTTACTATTCAATTTGTATCAGAGTTTATCTGTGTTTTACAATGATATTTTTAGGATAACCATCATCCCCCGCCCCCCAAATTAAATCTCCGTCGGGTAAAATTTTGATTTGTGGAGGATTTGAGACAAAACCTTGGCTCTAATTTGAAATCTCACATTCAGGGAATTTTCAGCTATATATATACGCAAACATGCATGTTGAACTCATCTTTATTGAAGGATTTTGGAAGAAGATGAATACTTATGTAAAACCTTCCTGCACCTTCAGTCAGCTTGACTTTATTGACTTAGGTGCTTAATTCAGTCCTTGGCTTTCAGGGTCATGACGGCAGATTTTCTATATATGTGCATGCGTCTAGAGAAAAAGTATCACATTCAAGCCCCCATTTTGTAGGTCGTGACATTCGCAGTGAAAAGGTGGGTCATGCAGAATCTTTGTTGTTGTCTGCTTGTCTATGTAGTTATTAGTAGTAAAGTAGCCTTATCGGATGCTTGACATGAAATGAATAGAAAGAGGCATAATTCTCTCAAGCCACGGCATTTGATATCTTAAATTGCACATTTTTAACCTGTCTAATCCAACGACGATTTTGGGTTTTCTTGACGTGTCTTAGAATTGTCAATTTGTCTTCAAAAGATGGATGCAAAAGGCTAACAAATGACCAATTGTCGACAATATCGTTCATCCCTTTTGGCTCTGTGTTGTCTTTTGTTCATCAGTGTTGCGTATACACAGAGTTTATTATTTGATTCACAGTGAATTTTTCGGCGAACTTCTTTTCTGGTCTTCTAAGATCCGATGTAGTACTTGAATGTGATAGTTCTTCTGGAAAAGGGTTTCTTGAGAGTGGCAATGGATGTCTGAATATTGTATCGACTTCATGGGAGTCTCTTCTGTCATTATTTGTAATGTCATGTATCAACCCTTGTATTCATGGATGATGGTAATGATGAATTTGTTTTGCTTCAAATATTTATAGCTTATGATGTGAAATAGTTGGTGATTTAAACTATTTGCTAACAATATTCAGGTAGCCTGGGGAGAAATGTCTATGGTTGATGCAGAGAAGAGACTTTTGGCAAATGCACTTATAGACCCTGATAATCAGCACTTTGCTTTGTTATCTGAAAGGTTGTTTTTTTTTTTCTTTTTCCTTTTGTCTTTTTGTAGTAGAATATTTTGCGATGCAATAAGTTCTTATCTGATCACTATCTGTACTTCTGTTTCAGTTGTGTACCTCTTCACGAATTCGAGTATGTTTATAACTATTTGATATTTACAAATGTCAGCTATATTGATTGGTAAGGCAACCTTTTATTTTTTCGTTACTTGTTTACTTGAACTCCTTGACCAATCTAAATGACTGTGATCTTCTGCCAATCTGATATTAGACACGTCATATTACAGTTTTGATGATCCTGGTCCCCATGGAAGTGGTAGGTATTCAGAGCGCATGTTACCTGAAATTGAAAAGAAAGACTTTCGTAAAGGTTCTCAGGTATTCATATATTAATTACTACTACTACATCCCAATTCAACTGCTCTTATAGTTTCTAAGATCTTCATGGGTATATATATGTGTGACACGGAGAGGTACATGAATGAACCGAGACAACATCTCAATAAGAGCGATTTTGAGGATAGGATGACTACGAAAGATTTAAAGGAAATGAAAGTTACTACCTATATCAACAAGGTGCACCTTCATTTTTGGTGGCTTAATCATAGGAACTCTATGGTTAAACATGCTTTATTTGCAGCAATTTTATGTTGGGTGACTTCCTAGGAATTTTCCTAGGATGTATGTGAGTGAGGACAAATGTCGTGTTGGTTTGTGGGAATATCTTCACTCTTAAGAAACAAGGAGTAGGTAACGTGACCATGTTGTAGGGGATGCAAGGGAATATGGGGTCGTCAAGTATCGAATCCGGATTTCGAATCCTGGGCATGAGTTGTTACAAATGGTATCAGAGCAGTACCTCTCCCAGTAAGATGTGGTTAGGGGACGAACCAGCGGAAGATGGTGGACATGTGACACTTGAGTAAAGGAGGGGTACATGAATGAACCAAGACCACATCTGAATGAGAGCGATCCTAAGTAAGGCTTAAAAGAAATGAAAGTTACTACCTATATCAACAAAGTTCACCTTCCTTTTCGGTGGCTCAATCATAAGAATTTCATGGTTAAGCATGTTTTACTTGGAGCAATTCTATGTTGGTTGACCTCTAAGAAATTTTCCTGGGACACATGTGAGTGAGGACAAAGCATCCTGGAAGGGCTCGTGTCTGGGGATATTTTCACTCTTAAAAAGCAAGAAGTAGGTAACATGATCATATTGTTGGAGATGTAGAGGAATGTTGGAGCTATCAAGTGTCGAATTTAGATTACAAATCCTGGACATGGGTCGTTACAATATGATAAAAAATTGGATATGAACATTGAGTAAATATCATTTTATTGCTCGGTGTGGGGGTGTTGGGAGAGACATTTATTGTATAAAATATGTTCATTTTTGGGAAATTATTCTCACGAAATATGACTCCATTTTCTCCAGGTGGGTAGTAACTTGTAAAGGGAGTATCCTTTTTCCCTCCATTACTTTCTTCTTGTTCTCATCTCTTCGAACTGGGATGGATGTTAATGAACCTAAAAATTTGCATCCTTTGTTGAGGATATAAACCTGGCAGATAAAATAAATGCAGTCAGATCCGCATCCCTCCAATCCTTATCCATCTTCAGTTTTTGTATTAAATTCTGTAGTAGATGGAGAGCACTTTCATCACAGCTGTCAATTATGATGACATCTTTAATTTTTTCTCGATAGCATATGGTTTGAATACTCACTCTAAGTATTTATAACGTTGTAAATTTCAGTGGTTTTCCATGAAGCGACACCATGCTATTATTGTGATGGCTGACAGTCTTTACTATACAAAATTCAAGCTTTACTGTAAGGTAATCTATTTGTTGTAATGACCTCATCTGTTGTGATGATTGTAGACCGATTATCAGATTGCTTGTGCTATGCTTGCTTGACTTTCTTGCTTTCTTGTAGGCTAGATCTGGAATGTTAGTTCTATATTAAACCACTATATAAAATCAAATACATGATACTTTTGGTTTAATCATGTGGTTTAGCTCTTCAGCTAATGGAATATCAAAATTGGACTGATCAAGTTAACACTTGTTCAATGACCTGTCTTGTATGCCAAAGCTTTTGTTCATTCCATCTTTGCTTCATGCAGGCAGGTTGGCTGAATATGGTGTACTTTTGCTTAGAAATGGATACTTGAGTGTTGAAGGATATGCTTGATTGTCATATATTAACTTATAAGACAAATACTATAGTGTCATTTTGAAAGGGTATTATTACCTTCGTTATCTTATTCGGCCTACTCTGTTTAATGAGTTTGTCTTCGTTTACTCACATTGATTTGATTTTCGTAAATCTAATACATAATTATTTTTCTTTTTCTTTTTCAAGTCATCACCCATCACAAATCTGTCCATTAACTTGCTTTCTTCTTGCTCGACATTTTTAGCGAACTAAGGATGGCCCGAACTGCTATGCCGACGAACACTATTTTCCAACCTTTTTCAATGTCAGTACATTATCCATCTGTAAATAAACAACTGTGACTCTGTTATATGTGTTTTATCGGTCTAAGCTGTTCTTTTACATCAGATGATCGACCCTGGTGGAATTGCAAATTGGTCCGTAACACATGTAGATTGGACTGAGGGAAAGTGGCATCCAAAATCATATAGGAATCAAGATGTCACCTATGAGCTTCTGAAGAATATTGCTGTACGTGACAGATAAAATTACTTCTTCTGCAATGTTTATGTTTCTAGTATATGAAATCTTTGACTCTGATAAATTTTTATTTTGCTCACAGTCGTTAGATAAGGCCGCTCAAATTACGAGTACTGCACCGGTATGTAACTATTTTAGTTTGGGTTCTGAAGTTAATTTTTCCAGTCATTGGCTTGCTATGTCTCTCCTTTTCCCAGATGGGATCCGGTGCAGCATTATCGTACCGCTTTTTATTTTCCATTTTGGTTTTAAAATTAAAGTCTTTTTGGAAAGGAGCTAAGAAGGATTAGAAACATGCTCCTTTCTTAAACTAGAAAAATCTAAAACAAATATTATGATCATGAAGTTTCCTTTCATTTTCTCCTAGGACTTTAGAATTAGAAAGTTTATACATATAAAAAGTAAGTGATAAAATGTAACGGCCTAGGTCCACCACTAGTAGATATTATCCTCTTTGGGCTTTCCCTTTCGGGTTTTCCCTCAAGGTTTTTTAAAACGCGTTTGCTGGGGAGTGGTTTTCACACTATTATAAAGGGTGTTTCGTTCTCCTCCCCAATTGATGAGGGATCTCACAATCCACCCCCTTTCAGGGCCCAGGGTCCTCGCTGGCACTCGTTCCTTTCTCCAATCGATGTGGGACCCCCATCAAATCCACCCCCTTCGGGGCCCAACGTCCCTTCTGGCACACCACCTTGTGTCTACCCCCTTCGGGGAACAACCTCCTCCCTGGCACATCGTCCTGTGTCTAACTTTGATATCATTTGTAACAGCTCAGGCCCACTGCTAGCAGATATTGTCCTCTTTGGATTTTCCCTCAAGGTTTTTTAAAACGCGCTGCTAGGGAGAGGTTTCCACACGCTTATAAAGGGTGTTTCGTCCTCCTCGTGGGATCTCACAAAATTTTGCCACTCATGATGCCTTACCCCTAAATGGTTTGGATACCCCTAAATGGTTTGGATATAACAATGTGTAAATATATGAGTAAAATGTTAATTTTGTTTTAATGGTAAGGAAAATGATTTTAGATGAGTTTAATATGACTGTTGGAGTGTGGAAATAAAAAGTACCTGCACGGTTGGAGAGAGTATTGTAAAAAGCAAGAGAGAAAAGAGATTTTAATTTTTTTTAGTACAATAGCAATTTAGTTAATTACAAGTGATTCAGAAATGATTTTTTTGCTTTGATCCTGCAGAAGAGGGTGATGTTCAAAACCTGCTTGTGGAATGGAGTGAAAAGACCATGCCATCTATTTGCTAGAAAATTTTATCCAGAAACTCTGGGAAAATTGTCCCACCTTTTCTCTAACTACACGGTGGTTGTTTAGGCCATCTCGTTGCCCTCCTCGATCGAGACGTCATTTAAGAGGTTAGAACAATGTGGTTGATAGTTTTATACCGTTGGTTTGATTATACGATAGGATAACTAAAAATTGTATTTTGACCACGCATCCAATCCAATGGTTTTAAAAGGAACAACCACATCACACAATGAATCATGCCCCTATTTCTCACCGATGAGCCTTCTTTCCAGAGCTATAGCTGATTCCTTTTATGTAGAGTCGTAGAAAGTGAACCTGAAGCTGCCATGGTTGGCTGCCTTTCTTTGGCTTGTGGCTTGTCTTCTCAGCCTTAGTTTTATAAAAAGGTTCAATTAAATAAAGACATTGAGCTCATAGATGACACACACCTGATAAGCAAGAACTGAACGTCTCGTTAGATAAAGTAGATGTCTTTTTGCTTCTTATTTCCTTATTTTTGTGTTGTCATGTTGATGGTGTTACTGTTATTACCTTTTCTTTTGTTTTCTGTTTTCATTTAGATGTCATTTTAAAAGATAGCTTCAGCTTCATTGATTACCGAACCGAACGAGATAATCGAACTTGTTTGAGCTTTGCAGATATTTGTAACTTTGAAAAACAGAGACTTGCTTAGTCAAGTCTTCTTTATATGTGAATTCGTAGAGTAAGCAGAGACCCAACTATACGATCGGAGTTTAAACATGTAAACCATGGGTCCCCTGAATATCCATCATCAGCCAACCCCCTTTCCCGACTTTTGTTCTACCAAGCAGTTAATTTTTAATCCAAAGTGACATATTTATGATCATATGTTTGTTTTGGTACGAGTACTTGAACTCGAGTTAATTGTTTTATTTGTTTTCGTTTTTTTGTATGATTGAGGTTCACAACATTGTCCTGAAGAGAAAGTCAACACTTTAGGTGGTAAACACAAGTCATTTCGGATTGAATATAGTCGACCAATCAAATTTTAAGCGTTTATATTTTTGTAAGTTATTCAATGCTATTCAATACATTCTCCCCCTTACATTATGAGAATCAAAATTCACTTGTGTCATATATTATATAGTCAAGAAACTGGTTATGATTGTGATGGTCATATGCCGGTGTATCGACATAATCTTGATGAAATTAGTTCTTCACCTAACACAATTCTATAGTAAAGGTATTCAATTATAGTCCGATAATAAGTAATGTCGTACCTAATTTACGTAATTAATTAATGTATATACTAATCATAAAGAAGCTATAGTGATAGAAACAAAAGCCATAAATAAATGAGCTTCCTTCATACCTTGCAGGTACCTTTAACGCTTTCTTTGCAGCTTTTGACGGATCCATTCATGGATTATTTCTATTACTACCAAACATGCGACTAACATAACTAAAAGCTTCCAACATTTGATGCTTAAGTCAAACCCGTCACTAGTCTTCAAGAGAGTGGATTGTGAGTTCTCATATCGATTGGGGAGGTGAACGAAATATTTTTTATAAACATCTAGAAATCTCTCTCTATTAAACGTGCTTTAAATTTTTGAAAGAAAGCGCGGAAAGAAACCTAACTCTAATACCATTTGTAACAACTAAAATCTACTATTAGTATATTTTTAGAACGCATCAAATATGGAGAGGGTCTAGCCCAACTTCAACCAGTCTTGCACTATTTAGTGACTAGCTTTGATACTATTTATAACCGCTAACAAATATTATTCGCTTTGACTCGTTACAAATTGAAAACGCGTATACTAAAGAGAGGTTTCCACATCCTTACAAAAAATGCTTTGTTCACGTCTCTAACTAAATTTATAAAATTTTCGTCAATCTGAACCTAATTCCAACTAAAATAAGCTTGATAACTATGTGTATTAAAATTGCTTTTTCCAAATAATGAGCTACTAATATCCAACTTTTTAAATTACGACGGACACATTTAAAATGATCCGGCAGAAAAAACACGTGGACGGAAATTTAGTGATTAAAAAAAAATGAATAAATTAACTCTTGGGACTTCGTGCCGCCATTTCCTTCCACAGAAGAAACCAAACTGGAACTGCGTGGACGTCGTACGACCACCCAATCAACGGCCACGATCCATTCTCATCCTCCAAATTCATTTCCACCGTCGCTTCAAAATCCCACCGCCGATACCAAAAGCGCGGGAAAACCAAACCTAATCCATCCCATATACCCTGTATCACTGCCAACCAACGGTCACATACACAACTCTCAGTGAAAGTGGAACAGATAGATTGAACTTTGGAGCCGATAAATCTCGTTTCCTCCATTACACTGAGTAGCTCTGTGTTTTTAGGGTTTCAGGTCTTCTTCCATGGCGCCGAAAAAGCGAAGCAAGATCCAGGAAGACGAGACGGCGGCGGCGAAGCCGGTCCCGGCGTCGTCGAGGGCGACGAGAAGGTCGCCCCGGCTGGCGGCGAACTCGAAGGCCGATTTGACGGTGGAGGAGCCTGTGGTGAAGTTGCCGAAGAGGAAGAAGGCGAAACGTGCGCCGAAGGAGAATGGGAAGGCGGAGGAGGTTGAAAATGAGGGAGAGGATCTTGACGCTGCCTCGGAGAAGCTTGGCGTGGAAGCTAAGAACAGAGCGGTTGTGATTGAACATTGGTAAGGTTTTTTTGTTCGATTTCTTGCTTGGAAATGAATCGAAAATTGGTTCGGTTAATTTGAAGTTCAAGTTTCTAGGGTTTGAAGTTTCCTAGAAATCTGCATTGGCACTAAAGACTATATTCTTAGTGTAATACTCCAAGCTCTTCAGACTCTCTTTTTAGGACTTCCTCTCTCAAAGTGCTCCACAATGGTACGATAATATTGTCCACATTAGGTGTAAGCTCTCATGGTTTTGCTTCCCAAAATGCCTCGAGTATTCTTTGTTTATAAATCCATGATCATTCCCTTTGGAGTCTTAGTCATTTTTTACTATCTTCGAAGAAGGGCTCGACTCCTTTTCTTTTGGAGTCCTTTGTTCGACATTTGAGGATTTACCAATCTATTGGCACGACTAAGTTTAGGGCATGACTTTGATACCATGTTAGACGAACACGATTCTCCACAATAGTATGATATTGTCCACTTTGAGTGTAAGCTCTCATGGTTTCGTTTTGGGCTTTCCAAAATGCCTCATACCAATGGAGAGAGTATTCTTTGTTTATAAACCCAGGATCATTCCCTAAATGAGCCGATGTGGGACTTCCATCATCCAATACACATAAAGCGTTTTGTTCCCCCTCCAACTGATGTGGGACTTCACAATCCACCCCCATTTGGGGCCAGCGTTATCGTTGGCACTCATTCCGCTCTCCAATCGATGGAATCTCACAATCTATCTCCTTCGAGTTCCAGTCCTCACTGGCTCTCTCCAATGGATGGAATCTCACAATCCATCTCCTTCAAGGTCCAGCGTCCTCACTGTCACTCATTCTGCTCTCCAATCAACGTGAGATCTCACAATCCACTCCTTTGGGGCTCAGCATCCTTGACACCGGGTAGTGTTGGACTCTGATACCTTTTAGGGCGAAAACATGTTTCTTTTTAACGTTGTTACTCTTTGTTCTTGCATTTGCCTCTGCTTTTTGCAATGGAACTTCTAATGAATGAAAAGGAAAAGTACATTAGTGATTCTTCTGCCTTTCACATGTCATGTGCAGTGTTTGTTTTGTGACACTTTCCCCGTTTTTTTGTTTGTTCCCTTTGTAGCAAGCAGTGCCAATCGTTCAAGAAAAGGGCGATCGAGGTGCAGAATGGTCTAGAGAAGGGTGTTCCTGGAATCACTGTTCTGCTCAACCCTGATAAGGTAACCTTTTGACTTCTTCAACTCTTACATGCTATGCTTAATAAAAATAATTAATTTGGGTTCTTTATTTTGGTACCCAAGCAGATTGTTCTTCATTTTCCTTCCATCTTGTAGAAGGTGTAGGTTTTAGTTTCCAAGCATAATGCTTTACTTTTTTAAGCTCTCATGTTCTCTGCTGGGTAGAGTCATAGTGAGGTGGAGGTTCTAGAGGGAAATCTTGAGTTTGCGACTTTAGGACTCGGGTTTTCAGCTGATTCACGAGCAAAGGTTAGAATTTGCACTCGGGAATCATTGATTAACTTTGAACTTTTAGGCTAGGGAAACATCACAGGCATCTATGTATTCGATTATTGGTCACCGACCCATATCTCTACAATGATATGTATTCCATGATTGAGACTTTAGGACTCGGGTTTTCAGCTGATTCACAAACAAAAGTTAGAATTCGCACTGGGAATCAATGATGAATTTTGAACTTTTAGGTTAGGAAACATAGCAGATAGGTAATCTATGTATTCCATGATCAAATTGCTGGCTACTACTGATCCATATCTCTACAATGATATGATATTATCTCTAAATCCCCACGACCTCTCCTTTCCTTACAAGAATGCTATCGATCCCCGAGAATATTGTGAAGGAAACTTAAAAATATATGAAAGAAATTGTTGTTGTTTTTCCCTCTTCTCATTTTGTTTTAATAATTATGCAGCCAAGAAGAGGGTGCTTTGAAATTCGGAGTGAAGATGGCGAGAAGTTTATCAGTCTTCTGGTAATCCTTTTATTTATTATTACTTTCTTGGAACAACCTTCAACTGTCTAGAATTTTCCCATTTATTCTGATAAGTTCACACATAACCTCATTGCAACAATACTCGTTAGACGAGATCAATAAAGTCCCATATAACATCATCATACATTGCGTCGTGTTAGGACATGAAGCGACCGTTTACACGAATGAAGGAACTGGACATGGAGGAGGTAATTTCAGATATCATTGAGAAGATAAAAGGATAATGAGAAAACCCTTGATGATAGATGATATATATGATGACTAATTGGCTGCTGGCTCATAAGGATTATGCACTGTTCTTTTGTGGGAGTAGCTTTGATGGTGGAAACTTGAATGCCAATGTCAGTGTGTGCTGGTATTTGATTGCAAAGGTAAAGCCATCAGGTTTGAACAACAATCACAGGGTGGGTTTATTTTGAATGGGTTGGTCCTTTGTATTAATGATTTAGACAGAGTGGCTCCATGCTGCATCTTTATATTGTTTGTGTTTTCTTTTTTTTTAATGACCGATGGGTTTTGAAAGGCAATTTTGCACTTATAACAATTGTGGTATTCTAGGTTTTATTTTCTAAATTTATTTCTAAATTAATGTTTTTTTTTTTTTTTTTTAAATACCTAGATATCTTTATAAGAGGTTTTTAGTTATAATGTTTGGTTTCTCTCATGTATTCTACCTTTTTTAAGCTTTTTAATTTGATTAATTACTATTTTAATCTTATAAAATTTTAATACTAACCTCGTTAAGATTGTATTTTTGCTGAAATTTTAATACTAAGCTCATACTAAGCTCATTAGTCTTAGACCAACAGGTCGACCTATGCTATTTTGGCTGAAGCCTTGGTTAACTAAACAATGTAGTCAATCCTTCAAAGAGTCCTAACTTATTTGACCTAAAGAAACTTAGTGTCGATCAAGGCTTTAAGTGTTGGCTAATGACCAACCATTTGACACTCAAAGGTTTTGAATTGAGTTATAGCGTTTCATAATTATTATGACTCAACAACCTGATGAGATTTTTGTAGAGTGTCTAAATACTCAAATGTACAATTTTTGTACTGTGTCAAAATACTTTGTACAAATGTATGAGTATAAACTTCGAATTTTAACTACATTTTTATTCAAATTTTAACTACGTTCTAAGACAAGCTGAAAAACGCATCTTTAGTTTCTGCTCTTTAAGTTATCTACAAATCCGATTCCTAATCCTAATAGAGCAATGAAGTATTGGTAGCTTAACAACACGCTAGTGTTAGTTACTCTAGTTTTGAAGACGTATTGACTCAATAACTTAGCACTAAATACTTTGTGATATTTTTTTGGGTTAGTATAGTCTTTATAATTGATAATTTGTCACAAGAAAAATATATAGATTCGTTAAGAGAACCGAATCCTCAACCTATAACGATCTCTTATGAACTAATCTGTGAAACGAGATATTCCCAAACAGACTAACAAATTAATTTACTAAATATAGTGAAGATGAACACATACCACTGTGTTCTTGTTGTTGCTTTGAGAGAAATTCACGCCCAACCAAGCAATTGCTTTGCCAATCTGTGATCTGCTTGATCTTTTGCTCCTATAAATTCCTCCCTTTGGTTCTGCAACAGAGACAAGCAGCAACAAAAAAGTTAATTCATTGTTCATTTGACAAAAAACGAACAAAAAAAAGGAAAAAAAAGAATAAGCAGTGAAGCAACGATCATGAATAAGTCCTCGGTTTCGATCTCTGTCACTTTTGTTCTGTTCTTCCTCTTTGCCTGCTCTGTTCCTGTTTCAGGCTTCAACATCACAAGGCTCCTCAATCGGTTCCCTGAATTTGGCGTTTTCAATGGATTTCTGACGAAAACTCGTCTCTTCGAACAGATCAACATTCGCCAAACTATCACCATTCTCGCCCTCGATAATGGCGTCGTTCCGAGCATCACTGGAAACTCTCTCGACGTAATCAAGCAGATTTTGAGTGCTCATGTTATTCTCGATTACTACGATTCTGCCAAGTTCAGGAAGCTCTCCACCAACAAGCCTACAGTACTTACTACCATGTTCCAGGCCACTGGCGACGCCGTACGCGAGCAAGGGTTTGTGAAAGTTGTGCTGAACAGGAGAGGTCAAATCGAATTCGGATCTGCTTGGAAAGGCGCGCCTTTCACCTCTATGTTTGTCAGAGCTGTTGCCTCACAGCCCTACAATATCTCTGTTATTCAAATCAGTTCTCCGATTGTGGTCCCTGGCATTGGCCGTTACAATTTGCCTCCTCCAGCGCCTGTTGCACCGGAACCAGATGTTGCTCCTGTTCCCGCTCCGACTCCATTGGCTGATACTCCTTCACCGGCGGACGAGTCTCCAGCCGATGCCCCCTCACCAGACGCCGACTCTCCAGTTCCGACGGCGGATGCACCTGATGCACCGTCGAGTGCTCCTCATCCATCGGCTGATGACGAAGAGGATGCAGATGCACCGAGTCCGGACGACGAGGAAGACCATTCGGCAGCTTCACGTGGCCGCGTCGCCGGCGCCGGAGTGATGGTGGCCGGATTGATGTCACTCTACATGGCTTTCTAAATTCAGAAAATGTGAAGGAACGAAAGAGAAAATCAGAGAGAGAGAGAGAGATCAACAGCGGAAGAATCGGTAGGATTGTTTATGCCTACAATCATCAAAACATCATATGAAAATGAAAAAAAAAGGAGAAAAAATGTCCAATAATGTATGAGTAGACCTTGAACGGCGGGCAGGGTTTTCTTGCTGCCGGACACGTGGACACGTCATACTCAAAATACAAAAAAAGAAAAAAAAATCTCTCTCATCTTTGTTACACCGTTTTGCACTCCCTTTCTACTCCCTTTCTCATTTCTCTATCTTTCATCAAATAATTTGCTAAGTTTAGGATAATTTCATTTGGTTAGAATTAGAACAATCTTAATCATCCTTATTAAATAATAATAAATATTTTTGGATTAAATTAAAAATAGAGTAACAATCAACATTGTGGACCAACAGAACAAACACTATACTAAAACAAAAACAATATTTAGTGAATTTAGTATATAATACTAAAACGAGAAAAATGACTACGGTAATGGTACACCTATGAAATGGTACATCTATTAAAAATGACTAAAATGATGTTAAAAAATAAAATGCAAATCATGAGCTATTGAATTTTTTTAATATTGCTTAGATACATGAGATTTGGGATAGTATGAGATGGAAGAAAATTAGATTAAACTCTACACTAATCCAAATCATTTCAATCGCCTAACATGACCCATTAAGCCTGAGGGACTGAGCATAGATCGATTATGCATAACCGGAAAAGGGCCCAAAAATTATTTAGACTGACCATACATCCACATCAGAGATCAGTGCAGGCTTTGAACTAAAATATTATCTTGTTTCTACAACTCTACTTCCTACTAATTTACAACCTTTTTAAAAAAAAATATATATATATATCTCATCAAGGATAAAAAAAATGAATGATCCATGATAATTATTATTATATTAAAAAATTTCAACAAATACCTTTTTCATAATAGATAATTATATACAAATAAAACATATTTATAATCATATAGAATACATAAGAAAAAAAAATATGCTCACTTGCATCATCATTTAATAAATACATCAAACAGACAACAAATTAAAATATACTTATACGTATAAGGTATATGAATCACATTTAAACTATTTAGTAGTAATATTGAATAATATCTCAATTCGAAAGACATTCTCCAAAAAAAAATCAAATAAGAATTTTAAGATTGACATAAAGGAATTAAGAGAATATGACGTTAATTAAGTAATGAGAAAAACAAAGCATATAGAATCACTCGTTAATCGCTATAGATAATTTCAAATATGTGAATATGTAAATTTGCTACTAAGATATAATACTTTATTAAATGAGAAAAGTAAAGTATTAATTAAGTTAGTAATGCAGAATCCAAATAATATGAAAAATTAAGGTATTAAATATTCTGTCCTACCTAAACTAAGTAAGATATAAATTAAAAAAAGAGGCATGGAGTACATATACCCTCCCAACTACCCTATTTTGATTTCTTCCTTTTTAGCCTTTAGGAATAACTTCCTTAAGGTTGCTTTTAATTAATGCAATTAACTTAGGGCTATGGCGAACATATCCCTAATTTCATGTATTTAAACTAATTAATCTTTTCTTTATGGAGTACCTATCCTGTCACTAAAAGGACGAATAACATTTCTCTCTCTTTTCCCTTAGGAAATGCCATGATAAATAGTTTATAAGTTTATATAATGATAATGCTAGAGAAAAACATAAATTATGGTTGTCAAGCATTTCCAATAAAAATACTCAATCGATCTAAAAAGTGAGAATCTTATGAGATTCTTGATTCTAAATAAATAAATTTATAGAATAATTCGATGATTATAAGTGGAATACTAAAACATAAAATTTTAAAACTAGATAGAGGTGAACCATTGGGCTAATGATCTTTCTATGACAATAGGATTTTAAAATAATTATTTTAGAGGGGTGAACTTCAATCTTCTCTATTATTAATTAAGCTCCGATCAAATATGTGATATACCTCTAAAAAAACAAATAGGTGATATACCTCTAAAGAAAAAATAGGTAAAAAAACAGGTAGCATGATGACTTGCTTGAGAGATTTGATCGTTTTAATTCTATGAAGAGATTTTTAGAAAAGGAAGGATTATGATCTCTAATCAAGATTAATTATATAGCAATAATAGTAAAAGTTTATTGAATCATTGAGATCGTATCATAAAAATGATGAGTAACTGTAAAGAAATTCTAGACTTAGAAANTTGCTTGAGAGATTTGGTCGTTTTAACTCTATGAGGAGATTTTTAGAAAATGAAGGATTATGCATCTCTAATCAAGATTAATTATATAGCAATAATAGTAAAAGTTTATTGAATCTAATCTTCATTGAGATCGTATCATAAAAATGATGAGTAACTGTAAAGAAATTCTAGACTTAAAAAAAAGGAAGATTACGAAAATAAAATGATACTCAACCTAAAGTAAAAATAATATGATATTCAATCTAAAGTAAATACTAATGTAGTAACATAATAAAAGAAGGTATATTTTGTGCCAATACTTCTAAGAAAAAAATAGTAATAAAAAATATTATTTTACATCTATAATTTTTTAAAATATTTTCTTTTTTCTATGACATGTATGTACCACATTTATTATCAACCCAGATAATGATTCATTTTTTTTTGGGAAGAAGACTATATATTATCCTTCCAATGCAATGTATTCCACTAACTCTCATACCAATTCAATCGATAAACATTAAAAGTTTATCATCCTTGCACTTCTTTTCTTAACATATGAATAGAACATTAAAAATTTTAGTTGATAAGATTGATGTAAATGGCATATCAGAAAGTACCTCACAAGATTCCCATGTGTCGAACCCATGAAAAAGCATACACAGAAATTCGAAGCAAGCTAGTAATTAATAACTATATTTGAATGTAATGATCTACGAATGTGGAGCTCATCAGTATAAGATGCATGATCATAACAAGTTAATTTACTGTAAAGCAAAGCCTCTCTACCCCACGAGGACACAACTGGTCCATGCACCTAAAGGGAATTTTCCTTTTTCCCACCTTTCCGTCTTTTGTAATTGGGCCATGTTTTTTTGTTGTTCTAACCTTTGTAACAATACCATCCCTCTAAACGAATACACGACTGTGACACTATTTACATCGTTATAATAGATATGTTTTCTTTTTACAAGGGTTGATTTTAGATTTTAAAATTTATTTGCTCCTAATAATTTAAGATTCGACCGTGTAAAATTATAACTCTTTCGTTGTGATGGCTTCTTCGAATAATTTTTCTACTTTTCGATAGTGGAGGCTAGACAAACCACTTCTGTTTTCTATCCCACAATGGACGATTCTTTATATGCATATAAAACTAGAAAGGTAAAAGCTACCCAAGTTGCTCTATAAAGTTTGTGGTGTATCGTTCATGATTGAATTTTGCAAATTAAATAACTTCCTCCCAGAATCCCTTGGATGATATCTACAATTATAATATAAGTTGATAAACGTAATGTTAGAGAAGCTTTGTAATTAAATAAAACTTAATGCTTGGTGGCTTTTTTGTCCTCCAAAATTCGAACACTCTTGTGAAATGGAAAAGTAATTATAGGCCTACCTCCTACAATATATGTCTACCTATGAAGTTGACGAATAAAAATACTCACTTAATGTCAACGAAAATCTAATTTTTATCCCATTTTGGACGCCCTCTATTCTTCTTATTCCTAATTTACGGAAAGAAAGTGATTCATTTCCCAACTTTGGAAAAAATATTCAAGCACTTTCTGCTTCACTTAGAAATATTCTCGTACATACTCCCCATTAAGTATTAATGACGATAAAAGATTATACTTATATATATAGATATATATATATACCATAAGTAGAGGGACCTACAACTACAACTATACGTGCACATATTTTTCAGATGGAAATTGGGAAGGGAGTAAATGAGATAAAAACGAATTGGTAAAAAGTAACGGGAATGTCTCGATCTTACCTCATGGCAGCCATAAAGAGGAACATGAAGAAACAAAAAGACTTGCCAGCTTGAAGGTTGAATGGTTAAAGGTATGCATATAACTGCTCTTTTATCTGGAATACAGCCTTTGTAGGGGACACCTTTTGATCCAATCTCGACAATATGAGGACCACCAGATCACCACTTGGCCTCTCGTAGCTATCATTGAAAAAGAAAGAAAGAAAAAGAAAAAAAACTGATTTAGAAGTCATTCTTGTTGAAGTTAAAATCAGTTTGAAGTTAAAATTGTTCAAAACATAACTTTAATTATTGAAAATCAACTTAGTATTTATTTTTACACTCTTAAACACGATTTTTATGAAACAAAATTTTGCTGGCTTAACTAACATGAACAAAAATGAATAAAGAAAATATGAAAATGGAGANCCGGCTTAACATGAACAAAAATGAATAAAGAAAATATGAAAATGGAGATACACTCGAAACGTGTCTTTAAATTTATGAATTTTTTTCTAGGGGAAATATGATGCAAGCAGATTAAGTCATGCAAAATGCTCGAATTGACGTGCCGGCGGCAGGACCATGTAGCCCACGTGATAGCAAGTGGGTGAAGGTAGGAGTTCTAAGCTTGAAGTTATGAAATAATGACTGAGAAGTTGTAAAGGAAAGGGATATTCATACAGTTGCATCTAAGGTGGTCCTATTGAATAGAAGTTACATTAATTATCAAAGTTACAAATTCCTGCTCACGGTGGTATTCAAATATTAATAACAAGCTTGCTCAGAAATCAAACAATAATCAGTCTAATATATTATACGTATCTCTCCTCTCTAACCTTTCTTTTCTTTAGTTTAACCATAGTGTGAGGGTAGGGTGGAAATTCAAACTTCAAGTATATGTTTAACAAGTTTAGATTATCTAATCAGAAATGATAGCATTTTGACTAGATTACTGAAAAAAAAAAATACCCATGAAATAAATGAGGTAAACCTATTCATAAGGCAAAAAAAAAAAAAAAAAAAAAAAAAAANAATTTGTAGAAATAACCACGTGTACAAATATTTTGGAACATATAGTTTCAGGATAGAAAGCAAAATTAGATAAAGTGACCAAATTATTTGGTCTCTCGGATTTTTAAGTTTTATTCAAGAATTTTTTTCATGATATATACTTTCACTTTTTTACTAAGGCAATACATTGACATCGATCTTAACCGAGTCCAATGCGTNTAAGTTTTATTCAAGAATTTTTTTCATGATATATACTTTCACTTTTTTACCAAGGCAATACATTGACATCGATCTTAACCGAGTCCAATGCGTATCTCCAAATATACCAACCCCCTTCACATGGATAGCTCGTGAATAGAAGTGGGTGGCACCTTCTGTTTTTGAATAAAGTACTATATTTTAGAGTAGTGTAGTGCCTATAATTTACAAAGATTCTTCTCTATATAAAGAAAAGTAAAGGTTGAAATAACATATATTATATATATATATACACAGAGAGAGAGAGATTCTTCCTAAAAATCGAACCAAACCACACGGATGGTTCTAGTACCCTAAAATAACACCCACGAGAGAATCCCTGTACCCTCATATTTAAATGCATTAGGACCCACATTGTATCTAGATTCTATGCCAAAAGCCAGACATTCTTAGGAGTATTTTAATCTTGGTTTTATTTGCGACGTCGATCAATTTGCACATATATAAACCAAGCCCACTCCACCCCTTCCTTCATTCACTCCACCAAGTACTTCTCCAACTCCTCACCAAACATCAAGATCAACCATAGTAAGATATAATATCATGTCTGGAGTTTGGGTTTTCAAGAACGGTGTAATTCGCTTGATTGAAAATCCTCAAGCAGATTCTGATGGAAGGTTAGGCAACTCCAGACGAAAGGTATTGATATACCTTCCGACGGGACAAGCAGTGTCATCCTACTCTTCGCTAGAGGAAATCCTCACGTCGTTAGGATGGGAGAGATACTATGGAGGGGATCCAGAACTCTTTCAGTTTCATAAACGTTCTTCCATTGATCTAATTTCTCTTCCTAGGGACTTCGCCAAGTTCAACTCCATTCACATGTATGACATAGTCATTAAAAATCCCAATCTCTTCCATGTTCGAGATGTGTGAGTTGACACCTAGCTTCATCATGTGTTTTTCCATCTCTCGTATCATTATATGATATAATATAATCCCCCATGCATGTACTTCATTTAATTCAAGTGTTTGTCTTGCATTTTTATCATCTATTTTTCTTTGGTTCTTCAATCTTATTAAAAAAATGGCCGTTTCCCTAGTTAGTTAGGACGTTTCTTAGTNGTATCTCCAAATATACCAACCCCCTTCACATGGATAGCTCGTGAATAGAAGTGGGTGGCACCTTCTGTTTTTGAATAAAGTACTATATTTTAGAGTAGTGTAGTGCCTATAATTTACAAAGATTCTTCTCTATATAAAGAAAAGTAAAGGTTGAAATAACATATATTATATATATATATACACAGAGAGAGAGAGATTCTTCCTAAAAATCGAACCAAACCACACGGATGGTTCTAGTACCCTAAAATAACACCCTCGAGAGAATCCCTGTACCCTCATATTTAAATGCATTAGGACCNATTATATATATATATACACAGAGAGAGAGAGATTCTTCCTAAAAATCGAACCAAACCACACGGATGGTTCTAGTACCCTAAAATAACACCCACGAGAGAATCCCTGTACCCTCATATTTAAATGCATTAGGACCCACATTGTATCTAGATTCTATGCCAAAAGCCAGACATTCTTAGGAGTATTTTAATCTTGGTTTTATTTGCGACGTCGATCAATTTGCACATATATAAACCAAGCCCACTCCACCCCTTCCTTCATTCACTCCACCAAGTACTTCTCCAACTCCTCACCAAACATCAAGATCAACCATAGTAAGAAATAATATCATGTCTGGAGTTTGGGTTTTCAAGAACGGTGTAATTCGCTTGATTGAAAATCCTCAAGCAGATTCTGATGGAAGGTTAGGCAACTCCAGACGAAAGGTATTGATATACCTTCCGACGGGACAAGCAGTGTCATCCTACTCTTCGCTAGAGGAAATCCTCACGTCATTAGGATGGGAGAGATACTATGGAGGGGATCCAGAACTCTTTCAGTTTCATAAACGTTCTTCCATTGATCTAATTTCTCTTCCTAGGGACTTCGCCAAGTTCAACTCCATTCACATGTATGACATAGTCATTAAAAATCCCAATCTCTTCCATGTTCGAGATGTGTGAGTTGACACCTAGCTTCATCATGTGTTTTTCCATCTCTCGTATCATTATATGATATAATATAATCCCCCATGCATGTACCTCATTTAATTCAAGTGTTTGTCTTGCATTTTTATCATCATCTATTTTTCTTTGGTTCTTCCATCTTATAAAAAATGGCCGTTTCCCTAGTTAGTTAGGACGTTTCTTAGTTATGCTTAAGCTTTCCTATGTGGTTATCTTAAATATTTGTGTAGTTTCACCCATGTGATGTATGTTATAATAAGTTCATAATGTGTTTGTATTATATAAATCAATAAAACAGTGCTATTTTTTCTTTTTTTTTAACAGTAAAAGGTGTTTTACTCTATAATCAAATCATTGAAATACTTTTTCAATCAAAATGAGAGTACAGATAGAGACAAATCAATTATCCAATAAATAAAAAAAAGGAAATCGAGTGAAAAAGAGGTGGCAATGTATATAGAACCGTTTATCAATCATATACAATAGGCCCTATGCAGTAGGATTTTGATTGGGAATGATACCTACGAAAGGCAAGTGTGGGTTTTCACGTGACAAACCAAGAATATGTGGCCATGTGTCCAATACGAGGTGAGGAAAACTGGAATTCTTGTTGGCCCTAGGCACGTGCAACATACTCCCCAATTCACACGGGGAAAAAAAGCAGTGAGACCTATCCCATAGAAAGTTTCAATTTTTCTTTTTAAATTTTATCATTCTAGTTGAAATTTTTTGGAATGAGTGGATCAAAAGTTTAAATTAAGCTAAGAAGGTAATAAATCGATTCATGAAAGGTAAGTATTATTAGGATGTCCTCGATGGCCTACACCTCTAAATTTAATAGAATCATAAGCGATTAACCACTTCCAAACAAAATATCCTTCCATTAATCTAAAATATCTAATGCCATAGAGATCCCCTTCTAATAGAACTTGAATTTTTTGGAATTTATGTTAGAGTTTGTGTTATGAGTAAATTTGGACACATCAAATCTGACGGATAGAAAACGGACTTAGATTTGGTGTCCAAAATCCTACCTCAAGCTGAATTGAACACATGTGGCGAGCTAAGCCAGACATGTGACGTGCACCTCGCACGCCCATGGCACGATAAAGTGGAAAAATGTCATGTTCAACCTTTTCCTAAATCGATTTGAAAGAGAGGAAAAGAAACTTAGGTAAATCTTATGGATTAGGAAAACACTATTGAAGGTAAATCAAACCAAAATTTCACTCTCAAACTCTTAATTTATGACGGTTTTACTTTTCATTGGAATGTATGCAGGCGGACCTTTTCTTTTCTCAAAATATTGATTCACAATTCAATCATGTGTAGTGATTTCAGTTTTTCCTGTTAGATTTACCGTAAATCTAAAGGTTCTATCACAAACACAATCTATCCTGATCAGAGAAAGTATTTTATGTTATAGTATTCCAAGGTTCAACTGTACGGTTCTTTTTATCACCGTAACAGAGTAAGGCTATAGTATGTAAGTTCCATTTAAGACAAATTCTTGTCGTCGTAATGAAAGAATCGACTATCAGCTTCATCAGCTTCAGAATATCTAAACTGCATTAACGCTATGAATGAGTGATGCGCGCAAGGAAAGCACGACTACAATAACCGATTCATCTAGTTTACGAACAGAGCATAGGAAAAAAAAACAATCTAATTCGATCCTAATTCCCAAAATTTCTCAAAATCCTCCATCTCGCAGTATATTCCACGCAATCAAACAGTCCAAGAACATCGAGGAGGAGAAAAATGAGAAGTGGAATCCAACACTCTGCTTCTACTATTTGATTTATCTCAAACTATGCAGATGAGGAAACTAATCGAACTAATCAAAATTCATTCAAACTTCGCAAGTATTGATCATATTTACCTTCCTACTATTTGCTCAGCAAACAAAAACAACAGATACAGCCATAACAGTACTGCAAGATAGATGTAGAACAGACTATTACCGGATCAAAAGCGCGCCAATCTAACTCCATTGCCGCAGAAGAGAGCGACTCCGCGAAAGTCGTTGATGCAGAAGTAGCAAAGAAATCGAGGATATATATATATATATATATACTGAAGAGGCAGTTTTGCTAATGGTAATTCATTTCCCGCCAATATTGCCTTTTCTTTTCCCTCCTGATTCCGTAGATTGTGAAACTTTTTTTAAAAAAAATAAATAAATAATACATAATTAAAAAAAAAAAAACCTTAAAATATTAAAAAATTGCATTTGATGAATATAAATTTAGGGTATGACTCTGATACTATGTCAAGAATCAAGAATCTCACCATGTATGATGCTGTCCACTTTGAGTATAAACTCTTGTTGCTTTATTGTTCCCAAAATGCCTATCAATAGAGATAGTATTCTTTGATTATAAACTCATAATCATTCCCTACATTTGCTGATGTGGGACTTTTCTCTATTGTGTTTGATAGAGCTATCAGCTATTGCATTAGTTCCTTAATATGTCAGTTTTTTCCTTGCTTGTCGGGTTTTATTCAAGGATGGGAGTTAAATGGAAGCGTCTTGAAAATCTTACAGTGCTTGCTATAAAAGGACTTGTCTGTAACATTACGTAGTCGGCTCGAGTACATGTTCTTTCCAATTATATATATACACACCATACCATTAACTTGCTTCTTCTTGAGCAAACTTGTTTAAGCAAGGTTCAAGACAAGATAGAAAACCCGATCTCAAGAACACAATCAAAGATGGGGCTCGGCTCGCGTGGCTCGACAAAGGAACTCGACCACCGCTGCTTGCTTTGACCGAAGTCTTGCACAGCCACACATCCAACAATTTAATGGATTTTTGTTTTAGGAATAATTTTGAAACGTTTATGACAACTTTTAAAAAATATGCATTTTTCTCGACGAAAAAAGTAAAGGGTGTTTTATTTTTTTTATATAATTTAGTAATATATATATATATATAATATAATTGGTAGCAGTTGAATAATCTTGCAGTTATGGGGTCAAGCTCATGGGTAATGCAGGCCAATACACAACCAAGGCAAATGATTGTGTCTGTTTGCTTCTGCACAACAGAACAATTGACACACTAATAAAGCATATACAGCGGACGGCAACAAAACAAAACAAATTAGTGTCTTTTTCATGTGATTTACTCAAGTGGTGAGGGGCTTCTCCAAAAGACCTCATACCAATAGAGAGAATATTCCTCACTTGTAAACCTATGGTCATTCCTGAACAACAATCCTCCCCTCGAACAAAGTACACTATAAGCCTAGGCTCGAAAACCTATGATCATTCCTAAACAACAATCCTACCCTCGAACAGAGTACATTATAAGCCTTTCCCTTAATCGAGGCTCGACTCCTTTCTCTGGAGCCCTCGAACAAAGTACACCATTTGTTCAACAGTCACTTTTGACTGCACCTTCGAGGCTCACAATTCTTTGTTCAATATTTGAGGATTCTATTGACATAGCTTCGAGGCTCACAATTCTTTGTTCAATATTTGAGGATTCTATTGACATAGCTAAGGCATGACTCTAATACCATGTTAGAAATCACAACTCTCCACAATAGTATAATATTGTTCATGAGCATAAACTCTCATGACTTTGCTTTCGGCTTCTCCAAAAGGCCTCATACCAATGGAGAGAGTATTCCTCACTTATAAATCCATTATCATTCCCTAACAACAATCCTCAATAGAGATCATTTACAGCACTTATTTCCAATCCTTTGAACTATAGTTTCGAAAAGTGGGTCCGAACTTAGTTGGAAGCTACTTATTATCGGTAGAAGTTGACTTGTGTCAAAAAAGGTAGTTCTATTAGTATATTTCTCATGATATTTTTAGCTTGATTCCCATCTAAGCATATCTTATGACAATGACATGAGGCCACTCCCACATAAAGTGAAAATAACTGTGAATTAGTTGGAAAATAAAGCCAAACAATTTCAGATTTGACAACAAATATTATGAAAAGCAAGCACAAAACATTCTAGACAAGTTGTAGGATTAGAAGCATAGGTTCGGCATCAATCAAACACGTCGAGAATACGTTGCGGACGAGTTCTAAATGAAGCATGGGAACCAAATTTAGATCAGCTGTACACTGTAATAAACCATCAGTTTGGTGCCTTTCAATCCAATCCCTTTTGACAATATTTGAGTGAGCAGAATACATCTTGGGAAAACCCCATAAAGACACCAAACNGAATTTCAATCCAATCCCTTTTGACAATATTTGAGCGAGCAGAATACATCTTGGGAAAACCCCATAAAGACACCAAACAAAATTGAAAGAAAGAAACCACACAAGGTAAGAACTCAAATGTTTGATGAACATATCATCATCATAATTTAACATGAATCTGATGTCTAAATCGACCCTCTATTACCTTAACTCCGCCTCATTTTCCGACGCTGCGATAAGATCACAAGAAACACACCAAAAAAATGATTGTGAGATGGAAAGGAAAACAGAGACAGTACAAAGACAGTGCAGATTCATGTAAAAGTGTATACCTAATGGCTAGTTGTCGTAAAAGCGGGAGCGACGTCTTCGGGAACTAGGGATCAGGGAGGAACATGAATTGATTAAGTTAGAACAAGAGAAACAGATCATCATTTTTGTTTCATTTTTAAGATAAATTTCAGCTAAAAAATTGTTAAGTTCCATGAAGCCTGTAACATATAGCTAGTTATAATGTAATATACTTGAAGTGAAAAGCATTTTCTCACCTCCTATGGTTGGAATTACCCCTTGAAGAGACATTTGTATTCACAATTTCGTCGTCAATATCTTCTACACCGTACTCTGAAAATTCTACCGAGGCCACAAAACTGTCATCGGAATTCGACAAGTCGTTACTCGATCGGCGACTTCCCCGTCTTGTATCGCCAACTCTTGATCTCCTTCGGTTTCGTGAATTCCTGAAATTATCGAATACTTGATACAAGATACAAGAGGTCCACCAATTACCATCATCCCCAGGGAAATCCTCGAACTCATCCCCACTTTCATCGTCCCCATATTCAATCACGTAGTCTCCAAACACCACCCCATGAGGAACTTCAGAGTGAATGGTACTTAAGACATCGATGATCTCAGAGGATTGTTGAAAATTTTCCCAATCTAGTTGTCGAGCAGGATCGATTTTTGAAGGACGGGCATGAGGATGTTCCACCTGAGCATGCTGTTGCAATTCTAAATATGTACCCATAAATCTACATTGTTCCTCCTCACAACAACGCTTTTTTTTATCCAAATGTATGCGGGCCTCATCAACCACCTTCCATCCATTCACATCCCCTCTACACAAAGGACAGCATAATTGGCAATTACCTTCTGGTGCCACCAGCTCGGCATTGATTCGAGGAACTACATCAGATGTTGATGGGGGAGTTGTATTGTGTGCATCTTTAAAACGACCAAGACAATTCGAGTGTAAATGGTCAGTGTCGCACACAAAGGGGCGACATCCTTTATCATACGACGAGCATTGAAGTAGTACAGCATTATGAGGAAAATCCAAGCATATCGAACAAATCACATCATCCCAGTTAGAACCAAACTGATTACTATCCATGAAAGAAATGGGAAGTTCAGCCCACTTTCATAGGAAAATTCGTCGAACAAGAACGAACTATGAACCACTCAATCAAATCAAAAATATTAATCACATAATCAGATTCAAATCATTGATCAACCAGGCCCAAAATGATACTGTGAGAAGTCAAAATAACACACCGAACGCCTTTAGAAGGCCAATTTTTGCAGCACCATAAATGGCCGCACATCTGGAAATAACAACAAAAAAGGAATTTGGCAACAATCAGCAAATAAGATTCCTGATAAAAACAAAACAGCAACCAATAGTTTCAATCCACGCTCTCCCGAAGAAGATACCGAAGAAACCAAGCTTTTCAAACTCAATACGCAACATAAACTCTTACAACAGCAACACAAATTTCTGCTTCGATTTATCAAGAACTCAAGAAACGAGATCTTTTCAAAATGAACACGCAACATAAACTCTTACAACCAGTAAAACAACTTTCTGCTTTGATTTCTCAAGAAACGTTCGGATTCCGAATCTCCGTTTTGTTCCATTCCTTCTAATTGATTTATGAATGTCATCAGTAGGCCACTGATATTATCATATACACGTCTTCTTAAGAGAATAACATGAAATGGCATTTACATTCTATCTAGACAGAGAAACAGAGAAAGAGAGTTAAAGAATCCGAAAGTCAAAACTCAAGAAAATCGTGGCCACCAACCAAGTTTGAAGTAGCCATCGCAACAATAAAAAATCATAGTCAAGGCTAAAAAAAAAAAATCTCTGTCCAGAAATGATTTGTTCAATGCGATTACCCAAAGAACAGTCGCAATTCACAATCAACAAGACAACAGCAACAAATTGGCTCTCAAATCCAACAATTCAAAGCAAAATGATGTTCAGACGAACAATACAAGAAATTAGGAGACGAAGTTAAAGAAACAAACATACCGAAATCAGCAAGCGGAAACACAAACACAAAGAATCAAAGAACAGCAAGAAGTGCAGATAAATCCAATCCAATTCACCTGAAAATAGAACAAAATTTCTGAGAAAAATGGAAAATCCAGATGGAGATGAGACCTACAAAAAGAAGAGAGGCGGAGACTTTTCACGCAAGAGAAGAGAGTATCTGCAACTTGAGCCTGGAAAAAGGGTGGGAGAGTCGTCTGAAGGGTGGGGAGGCATGTCCCTCTTTATAATTTTTTTTATTTTTTATTTTATTTATTTTATAAACAAATTTATTTATTTGAAAAAATAAATAACTTTGCCGTTCCGATGAAGAGTCCGTTTTGCTTTCAGACAATCGCTATTGCGAGCCGACGTGGATGGCTGTCATTATTGTAAAGAGCTTTTTATTTTTTTATTTATTATTTATATTTCATAATTTCTCACAGACTAAAAATATTTATATATATAATACACAGAAAAGAAAACGACATCGTTTTAACACAATAGAGCTTTTTATTTATTATTTATATTTCATAATTTCTCCAAAACTATAAATATTTTTATATATAATAAACAGAGAACAAAACGACATCGTTTCAGCACAATATAACTATGAGATTGTAACTCTCTTCTTTCTCCGAAGCTAGAGTTCTGACTGGGACTCGAGTATTACTACCTAAAGGACGATAGGCAGATAGGATTGATGTAAGCATTAACGTCCGGGTGAAAAGGTATGACTCAAATCTGACTTACTTGGCCCTTCATTTCCATGTAAAGATCATTTCCTTCACGAGTACGGTCACAATACCTCCTTATAATCAACTCCATACTTCTGCTTGTATTCTTTTGCAACGAGTCGCGCCTTGTACTTATCCACGCCCCATTACGGTGGTCTAGCGGCCGTTAGATGTCCTTTATAGCCACTGTTACAGAATTGGAAAGATTGCTCTAAGCCTATCACTATCAGCTCTTGGCTTATTCTAAGCTCGTATGAAAGAGAATTACACACAAAACATCTTTCCCTGAGGTTTAGTGCCCTCCGGTTTAGGGGAATGAGTGAAAGAAGGTGTCCGGTTTCACTGAACTTTTTATTTATTATTTATATTTCATAATTTCTCAAAGACTACAAATATTTATATATATATATATATATAAACAGAGAATAAAACGACGTCGTTATTACCTTTACTGTTTAATAAAATGGATTATTATTATTTTTTAAATAAAATAAAATGTAGAGTATAAATTATTTTTTTTGTAGTGACATCCACTATTTTAAAAATAAATTTTAGGCTGACTAATTATTTTTTATTTAAATTTTTTTAAAAAATGCAAAAGTATTTTCATTTGCACGTGGAACTCCATGCTCTATCTCTAATGGGATAAACATAAAGGTACAATTTTTTATAAAATATTAAAATTCTTTGCATGTGAAATGTCTTTTATGCCCCTACCGAATTTAGACGTCCACGTAATTTGTAGTGTATTTTTAATAATTGAGAATTGGTAAATTCATTGAAGGATGTTTACACGTGCTCATGCACGTGCCTAGTGCAATAAATTAAGCCTCATTTTTTATTCTTCAAAAACAAATTCCTTTCTTCAATTAATTTTAAAAAATGATTTATTTGATATTTTTAAAGTCTAAAGACTTATAAATAAAAAAATTAAAAGTCTACATATTTAATAATGGCTACTTATTTGACAAATTTAGAAATTAATCCAAATTCAAGGACCAATATGCAATTATATAATAATTTAAGGTCTTTTCCATCAATCTCTTTATTTGGGAGACAATAAACACACAACGAAAAAGAAAAGGGAACGTACAAGACAAAGAAACATGTGGGACATATGCTAAACTTTCTTTTCAATGGGTCAAATAAATAAATAATAATAAATTTTGGGGAAAATGTATGAAAAAAAAAAGTTATTGGGGTAGTTAAGAGAAAAAATAAATAGAAGGAAAAATCATGTGAGAGATTGCTTGTCATATATATTATTATTTTTTCTTTTTTTTTTTGTTCCAAATTATTTTTTAAATACCATTAATAAATTTCATTAAAATAATAAAAAGGTAAAATAAAAAAGGATGAATCATGTTGATTTATTTATTTATTTATTTATTTTTAATTTTCACCACCTGGGCTAGCATGCTTCACTACAAAGGCAAGAACTAGCTTTTACTATCGTTCAAATTCTAAATTATTTTAAATAATGGTGACGTGGATTTTAATTTTGTTTTAATTTAATGTAACCGTCCAAACCCACCATTATTTTGGCCCGTTTCATATCGCCATTAATTTCACGATTTTACGTGTTTATTATAGAGAGGGTTTAGCCCTACTCCGACCAATGTCTCGCACCATTCGACGGTAGCGATACATAACAGGCTAAAACAGACATATTTACTAGCGGTGGGTTTGGACTATTGCAAATAATATCAGAGCTAGACATCGGATAGTGTGCCAGCGAGAACGCGGGCCCGAAAAGAATTAGATCGTGAGATCCCACATTGGAAACCTGTGCCTAATAGACGCATTTATTTTTTAATTTATCCAATTAAATAGTTTATTAATGAATCTCGGGCCCACTCTATAATATTGTTAATTAAATTTTATTATTGTTTATTATGTTTTCACTCAAACTCATTTTGCTCACTTGTTAGGTAGATGTATTTTGGTCATTTAGGTGATGAATTACTTTATAGTCTTGGTTCGTGTATGCAAATAATAATTATATATTTCGTTATTTTTTTTAAACGTAATAATTATAAATTCTAGAACGTGTATGAACTATAATGGTAATGATCCGTGTCCAAAATTCAAAGTTCGAATTTGAGACCATTGGCACCTCATGGTCTCGACATTATAATGATAACGACTCGTGTCCAAGATTCAACATTTCATTGCATCCCCTACGACATGGTCGTGTTACTTACTTCTCGCTTTTTGTGGGTGAAGATTGGTAACGACCCATGTCCACTGTTCGAAATTTGGATTTGTCGGCTAATGATTATGACATTTCCTTGCATTCCCTACAACATGGTCGTATTACCTACTTCTCGCTTTTTATGGGTGAAGATCGTAACGACCCATGTCCACGATTTGAAATTCGGATTCGGCAGTTGATGATCCCGATATTTCCGTGCATCCCCTACAACATGGTCGTGTTACCTACTTCTCGATTCTTAACAGTGAAGACTATTCTCACAGCCCAACACGAGTCATTCCAATATAGTTTGTTATCACTCATATGCATCCTAGAAAAATATCTTGAAGGTCACTCAACATAAAATTAGCAAAACATGTTTAACCACAGAGTTCATATAATTGAGCTACCAAAAAAGAAGGTGCCTCTTGTCTTGTATAGGTAGTGATTTTCAATTTTTTTAAGTCTTTTTTAGTCATCTTATCCTCATGATTACTCTCATTTGGATGTTGTCTCGGTTCATTCACGTACCCTTCATTGAATCGGATGTCATAATCTAACACCCATTTTAGCTCCCACAATTTTTCTCGTACACAAAATTAGATATATATACATACATATATATGTATATATATGTACATATATACATATATGTATATATATATATATATATACACGTGTGTATATATGGGCTTGTAAGAGTCTGAATCTTGGTAGGCCCATTAACAAGCCCAATGAGACATGGGTTGAGCCCAAAAATTATGGGCCAGTTCCTTAAGGTCATTCTTATTTGCGGTGCGAACGAGAAATTCAATTTCCTCTGCAACTGTCGTGTGGAGTAGTTCATTCGCTTCTCCTTCAACAGCCCAATTTCTTTTACAGATTTCAGAATAGGATCGAAGAATCTGAATTCAGGAGAAAATTGGGAGCATTGTTCTTCTTCTTCCTGTTCTTCGTGATCGTCTTCCGTATCGAGACGAATGGAGTCGTTTCCGTCATCTTCTCAGCTAGCTCAGAAAACCTGGGAGCTTGAGAACAATATCATCTCCGTCGATACTCCTCCGACCACTTCCAAAGCTTCTGATTCTTCCTCCGATGCGATATTCTACTACGACGAGGCCGCACAGGCCAAGTTTCAGCAGGAAAAGCCGTGGAAAAATGATCCTCATTACTTCAAGCGTGTGAAGATCTCTGCCCTCGCGCTTCTTAAAATGGTGGTCCATGCACGCTCCGGTGGAACTATAGAGGTCATGGGACTGATGCAGGGGAAGACTGATGGAGACGCTATTATCGTCACGGATGCCTTCGCCTTGCCCGTCGAAGGTACTGAAACTAGGGTTAATGCTCAGGCTGATGCGTACGAGTATATGGTCGATTACTCTCAGACTAATAAACAGGTTTTCTAATATTCTCTTTCAATTCTTCATTTCTGATTTCCTTCATTTCCTGTTAATTGAGCATATATTTCTATGTTTTTGGTTTGACAAGTTTCATACATGTCTGTCATGTATGAAGTTTAGGTTTACTTGACATCATTGCATCCAAGGAGTATACTGTAGTTGAATGTATTGTTTGTTTATCCCTGCGTTTGCTTTTGACGTGTAGATGTCTGAGTTCGTTTCATAGATCCAGTGCTCACGGTTTTTGAATTTTTTCGAGTTTCTTCAGAATTGAAAATTTCCTGCATCTGTAGTAGTGGAGTGATGCTGTCTATCTGTGAAATCCTTACAAGCTTCCTAGTTTATACATTATGTTTCTCTGAAAGGCAATCTTATGATTTAGGCGGGGAGGTTGGAGAACGTAGTAGGATGGTACCATTCTCATCCAGGTTACGGATGCTGGCTTTCGGGTATTGATGTTTCCACACAAATGTTAAACCAGCAATTTCAGGAGCCTTTTTTGGCTGTTGTAATTGATCCCACGAGAACCGTTTCTGCTGGAAAGGTTGAGATTGGGGCTTTCAGGACCTATCCTGAAGGATATAAGCCACCAGATGAGCCTGTTTCTGAGTATCAAACCATCCCACTTAATAAGATTGAAGACTTTGGTGTGCATTGTAAACAGGTTTCTTCACTCATTCTTTCACGTTCTCAGATTTCTTTAGTTTATTTGCTATTGGGTACACTTTTTTTCTTAACTTTTACTTGTTATTGCAGTATTATGCGCTTGATATCACTTATTTCAAATCTTCACTTGACTGCCACCTTTTGGATTTGCTTTGGAACAAGTACTGGGTTAATACCCTTTCGTCTTCTCCGCTCTTGGGTAATGGAGATTATGTTGCTGGGCAAATCTCAGATTTAGGTATCCTTATCTTCATTACAATACAGTCTATTTACTATTCTAGCTCAAATTTTCTGATGTGGTCCGATTCTTTTTAGCGGTTTGTTTTGTGTTTTGCAGCTGAAAAACTTGAGCAGTTGGAGAATCAGTTAGCTCACTCCCGCTTTGGGCCATTAATTGCTCCTTCTCAGAGGAAGAAGGAGGTACTGTATTGTGTCATTTCTCTTGTGCTTTATTCATTTATGTATTTGCACGTACACATGCATGCTCTCTCTTAAACGTGCATCCATCAATTTCATAAGCTATAAAGGAAAGATCTGTTCGTGGTTGGACATATATCGCTTCTTTCATCAGTTTTATGCATCGTACTCTCTTCTTTCGGAAAGATTCTGTCCTTCCCTTTAATGATATGTGCTGGAATGTGTTTATGTTTTGACTTTAACTAGAACAAAGTGCTGTATTACTGGTTTGTGGTGATGTAGCATGTCCATTTGTTAAAAAGAACAAAAAGATTGCAGTTCTTTAAATTTGTTGCTTTTGTATTCACCGTTCGCTTCAATTTTGCGTGATTATGCAAATTGTAGATTCATTAGATGGAGCCTAGTGATTTTGGATCATGGATCTTAATTATTGATGTGGGTAGATCCCACATAAGGGATTATCTAAGTACGTATCCAAGTCATGATAGAGCTTTAATCGTTTCCTGATGAATAGGTATAGTTTATATTATATGACGATACACAACGCACTCTCCAATTAAGCTTGTTGCTCTACACAATATTCTGTCTTGAAGCCCAAATGATTTTCTTCTTTTTGTCGTTTTGAAGTAATATCATTCTCCGATTGCAGGAAGACTCGCAACTTGCTAAGATCACCCGTGACAGCGCAAAGATAACGGTGGAGCAGGTTCATGGTTTGATGTCACAGGTGACTCCTGTTACTGGCTGTTCTTAACCGTCATGTTCATTTTGCAAAAGAACATCTCAAAGTTGCAAATTATTTCCTAACCACAGTTTTGATACTTTTTCCTGCATAGGTTATCAAGGACACCCTTTTCAACTCAGTACGACCATGCAATAAATCTCGGCCAGAGCTATCCGAGCCCGAACCAATGGTGGAAAGCTGATGTACCCCCAGCTTTTGCAAGTCGAGAAACTGATGAAATCTTAAACACCCTGATGCTCAATGTTTTCATACACCAGGCAATACTAGAGAAAGGTGCACATTCTTGTCTAAATTGCTGGGTATTTTTTTTTTACTCCATATTCTGATACAAAGAATGTTCTTCCCTTTTCATTTTAATTTCATCACAGTGCTAAGTAGTGGCCTCTTCACATTTTAGGTTCTTTTTCTTCTTTTACTTGCTAATCTCACAAGCATACGATGTGGTTATGTCTTTTGGTACTGTGAATTCTCAATTTCTACTCCTCATTTTTTTCCCATATTACTATTTTTAGTCTTGCAGAGATTCAGAAAGTGACAATATGTTTGGTTATCATTTTGTTTTTTGGGAAATGTTTTCTATTGTTTATTTGAATTTATTTTTAAGAGTTTTTGTAACGGCCCAGGCCCAGATCCACCGCTAGCCGATATTGTCCTCTTTAGGCTTTCCTTCAAGGCTTTAAAATGCGTCTTCTAGGGAAAGTTTTCCACACCCTTATAAATGGTGGTTTGTTCTCCTCCCCAACCAATGTGGGACATCACAATCCACCCCCCTTCGGGGTCCAGCGTCCTCGCTGGCACTTTTTTCTTCCTTCAATCGATGTGGGACCACCCCCAAATCCACCCCATTTGGGGCCAACGTCCTTACTGGCACCCCGCCTCGTGTCTACCCCCCTTCGGGGAACAGCGAGAAGGCTGGCACATCGTCCGGTGTCTGGCTCTGATACCATTTGTAACGGCCTAGATCCACCGTTAGCAGATATTGTCCTCTTTGGCTTTCCCTTTTGGGCTTTCCCTCAAGGCTTTAAAACGCGTCTGGTAGGGGAAGGTTTCCACACCCTTATAAATGGTGGTTTGTTCTCCTTCCCATCCAACGTGGGACATCGCCGTTTTCTTTATTTATTTATTCTTTATTTATTTATTAAAAGTGAATGAGCCAATATGAAAAATTGTTCATATTATGAGTGGATGTGTCCATTTTTGAAAACTTCATGGTCTTTCCACTCCTCATCATGTCGTTTTGTAACTCCATGGAATAAATGTGTCCAGTTTGGAACTTTATGGTTTGCTACTTCTCACCGAGTCGTCTCGCACCTCCATTGATTAAAACATATGTCCCATCTTGAAATAGCATAGCCTGCCAATTTTCATCGTGTTGTCTCATAACTCCATGAAATATGTGAGATTTCACATCGATTGGAGAGAGGAATGAGTGTCAGCATTTCTGGGCATTGTAGGAAGGTTGATTGTGAGATTTCACATCGATTAGAGAGGGGAACAAGTTCTAGTGAGGACGTTGGTCCTCGAAAGGGAGTTGATTGTGAGATTCCACATCGAATGGAGAGGAGAACCAGTGCTAGGGAAGATGCTTGGCCCCGAAGGGGGGTTGACTATGAGATCCTACATTGGATGGAAAGGGGAATGAAACATTCTTTATAAGGGTGTGGAAACCTTTCTATAGTACACGTTTTATAAAATTTGAGCGAAAACTCGAAAGAAAAAAATTCAAAGAAGACAACATCGGCTAAATAAGCATTTTTAAAATTTTGAAACTTTATGGTCTACTCCTCATCGTGTCATCTCACAACTCCATTGAATAAACACATGTCCATTTTGAAACTCCCATGGCCTGCCACTTCCCATCGTGTCGTAGCTCATCGTGTCATCTCACAACTCTATGGAATCAACACATATCTATATAGAAACTTCACGAACCAAAAAAAAACTCCCTTCTTCCAATTGCATCGAATTTAATAATTTAGTTTATAAAGGTAGCGAATATTATTCAAAAGCCTTATGAAAAGATAACTTTGTAAAAGTGGAAATCTGAGGCTATTTGAGTGAGCAAATTGGTAAAATTCAGAATCAGATGCGATTCTGAAATCAATTTTGAATCAATGCCGTTTTAAAACAGTCTTCAAAGCAGCAACCCACACGCTCACACAATGCGCCACGTAATTCCATTCCAAAGAATATTTTTTATGTGATAATTATACACTCAAAATTACAACCCTTATTCTTTACTTCACCTTTAACATTTTTTTTATTTAATTTTTTTTATTTTATTTTATTCTTTCAAAATTGTAATTTTAAATTTTTTTTTTGGTCGAACTCGAAGCAAAAATTAAATATTTAAATACATACGTTAATCCAACTACCATCTCCCATTTTTATAATATAAATCAATCTCAGCCCACGAAGATATTGTCTTCTTTGAGTAGCCTCCTCTGTCCCTTAGGCCCTGTCTCACCCTCCGTGGATGAACCCTGCAGAGGGCCCTGATCTTAGGCCCTGTCTCACCCTCCGTGGACGAACCATGCAGAGGAATCCTTAGGTTTTCGGGGCATTGGATTCTCACCAGGACGAACCATGCAGAGGGCCCTGTCTCACACTGCAGAGGGCCCTGATCTTAGGCCCTGTCTCACCCTCCGTGGACGAACCATGCAGAGGAACCCTTAGGTTTTTGGGGTGAACGAACCCTGTAGAGGAACTCTTAGGTTTTCGGGGCATTGGATTCTCACCAATGTTTACGTTTCTCCTTTGGAGCTTCCTCTCAAGGTTTTAAAACGCATTTGTTAGGGAGAAGTTTTCACACTCTTATAAATAATATTTCATTCTCCTCTCTAACCGATGTAGGATCTCACAATTATTGGAGAGGGAAACAAAACATTTATTATAAGGGTATAAGAACCAATCTTTAATCGGCTCGTTTTACAATCTCAAAGGGAAGTCCTAAAGAAACAGCTTAAAGAGAACAATATCAGCTAGCGGTAGCCTTATGTGTTACAAGTATAGTCATCGATAGAGAGGTCCGAGGTTCCTCCCGTGCCCATATATATTATTGAACTAAAAAAATCCAAAGTTTAAATTATTGGTTCTTTTTTCAATTTGATAAATAATTACCTATAAATGGGCAACCAAATAGCCAAGACTCTTTCATAGTCATGATTTTCATGACTACTTTTATTTTTTATTTTTTTATTTTTTTTATTTTTTTATTAAATTAAATAAATATAAATTTAATTAGAAAAAAAAAAAAAGTGGTCACGAGGAATCACGTATAGAAATGGGCTGTTGGCTTTCACTTAATAATATTATTTACTTTTTAAATACTTTTTTAAAATTTATTCACATGCTCTCTTCTTTCTTTCTCTCATGATTTATCTGAATTAAAACCCTTTTCATTTTTTCTCCCAAAAATAAAAAAAAAATTAAATAGATATTCGAACTCGTGATCCTTCTTCAAATTCACTCTATTACAACGACTCGAGCACGATCCCGTTAAATTATGCTTATTTTCTCGCAATTTTTTTGGTGTAATTTTATTGCCTTTTTAACTACATATCATAAAACCATTATTATTATTTTTATTATTACAATAATTTATTTTTTAAAAATAGGTGTCATTTAAAATATATAATTCCTCATAAATTTTTATGATTATAGCCCTTAAATCCTCGAATTTTAAATAATTTACGATTTACAGATAGTGGGTCTAGATTTTTTATACCGTCTATACATAACTGAGAATTGATGCAAAATTCTCGAATGTTTCGAACATAGCTTCGAAAGCTTAAAGACCTATTATCGACACATTTTAAATTCTCTTAACTATATTTCGACTAGTTATTTATTTTTTATTAAGAGGTAAAAAATTGTGATGTCCCACGTTGGTTGAGGAGTAGAACAAAATACCCTTTATAAGAGTGTGGAAACTTTTCCCCAGTAGACATGTTTTAAAGCTTTGAGGGGAAGCCCGAAAGGGAAAGCTCAAAGAGAACAATATTCCTCTCGAGAGAAAGTCAAAGAGGACAATATCTGTTATTTGCTAGCGAGAGAAAGCCGAAAGAGGACAATATTTACTAGCGATGGGTCTGAGTCGTTACAAAAAGGTTCAAAAGAAAGTCCATGCTAGCGAGAGAAAGCTCAAAAAGGACAATATTTGTTATATGCTAGCGAGAGAAAGCCCAAAAACGACAATATTTGTTATCTGCTAGCGAGAGAAAGCCCAAGAAGGACAATATTTGTTATCTGCTAGCGAGAGAAAGCCCAAGAAGGACAATATTTGTTATCTGCTAGCGAGAGAAAGCCCAAGAAGGGCAATATTTGTTATCTGCTAGCGAGAGAAAGCCCAAGAAGGACAATATTTGTTATCTGCTAGCGAGAGAACCTCGAAAGAGGATAATATCTACTAGTGATGGGCCTGAGTCGTTACAAAAACGTTCAACAAATTTATAATTTAACCTAATTTAGGACCAACAAGCAATACAATTAGGGTTTCTAAAGGATTGAAAGAAAATAGAAAGGTATCCAATTTCTACCCTCTTTTAACACACGGGCATCTCTTTTCTTTACCCTTTCCTTTTTTTCTTGCTCTCACGTGTTAAAAGGGCATGAATTATGAGTGAAATTAGAGAAATAAATAAATAAATAAATAAATAAATAAATTTATTTTTTTGTTTTTTTTACTCAATTTTAGATTTTAAATAAAATTAATAAATTGAAATAATAGGAACTAAATTGATAATTAATTTTACATCAGCTAAAATAAAATAAATTGAAGAAATAAATGAACCTAATTAAAATATATATATTAATAAAAAAAAAAAGTTGACTTTTGATGAATATAATACATAAATAAATTCTATCTGCCACGTGTACGGTAGAGAAGCAATGAGTTTTTTGTCGGAACTAGTGCAGCGTAACCCGTCCTGTCCAAGTCGTACTAATATTTTGTTTTTAAAATTAATTTTTAATTAGGTTTAATGTTGTATGCTTTGAAACGACGCCGTTTTAAGTCTAGGTTTTATTTTTTATAAAATTTAAAATTACTAGGAAATTTTGAGATGCGTGTATGTCAATCCAACAAGAGGCGCGTGTAGTAAGCTAACATGGCGGGAAGGCAATAAAAGGCGTTGGTAAGTGGGCCCCACTAAAGTAGCGTGACTTCAAACGCCGAAGCTACTATAAAAGTGGGTACAGAATTCACAGACTTTCTTCACTGCCCTAATTAACTGATATCCTCCAATCAAACATTCGTGAACCCTCCATTTCTTACTTCCTTTTTTCTTTCTTTTCCTTTTTCCTCCTCTAATGGCGGCCATTATGATTCTTCAATGAATCTCGTGGAGTTTCCGTAATTTTCCGTTGCACTTTTTCTCATCGGACTTGAAGCTAACTTCATTTCCGCTCTTCGAGAATGGGCGGCGATAAGGCCATCACTCTTGAGGAGATCAAAAACGAGGCCGTTGATCTGGTGCGTACTGATACTTCTTTTCTTTTTTCTTGTTTATTTCGTTTGCTATTTTCCTGCGTTCTGTGTTTGGTTGCTGAGAAATTTAATTAGAATCGCTGATAAATGAACTCGGATTCTCTCTGCGTTTGCATGTTGTTGTTTTACCGGCCGAGAAGGTTTAGTTTGTGAGTATTCTGTGCGATTACTTGTTTGCGTTGATTCTATAACCGTATTCTCATCGCTGCGTGAGTGAACTATCGATTCGGACGTTTCTTTGTAACTCTCCTTACTGGATCGTTTGTTTTCGTTATACGATTGAAAATATGGCGCTATACATCAGGCCTAACGACGTTTTTCACCTTGTAGAGTCTAGTCCCTCCGACTCTCCACTTTTTTTTTTCTTCTTCTTAAATTTCTTTAGTAATTTTACAGATTTTAATTTTGTTATCTTCTATTTAATTAATTTATTGTATTCATTATTTAGCAAAAAGATAAATATTAAATTAAATAAATATAAAACGATTATTTTATTTTCATGTTCTTCCTTATCGGCATGTTATCTTTAAAAAAGCAGGTGAAAAATACTGTGTTAGGTATATATTTTTGTAGAATAAAGGTATTATATATCCGAGAAATACTGTTATCCAAAGAGAAATTTATATAATTTTGTTTTTCTAATTTCTATTTTTAAACATATCTATGACTGTAATTATGTATTAATATATAATATATTCAGTATTTTTTAAGGGTTATATCATACGATCTTTGTACGCCGTGATTTCGCCGGCGATTTGGCGGACTTAAAAGTTTAATACATCAGAATTTTTTAGAAGCTGTTTAAACCGTCCGAAAATTTCAATGCGAGGGCCCCAGTAAATTATGGACACGTGGCAGTCATGAACAGTCCAGATGTTTTTACAAATTGGTGTGGCCAAATGCCGTAGTTCGGTGCTATCCTAGAATTTTAAACGCAGATTATTTCATAAAATTGCCAAAATCAGGTGCCTTTTTTTAAAAGAAATTTTTGTTGGATTTATATTTTAAAAATTATGTCTTCTGATAATTGATGGATGCAAACATGAAATATATTTATAATTTCTCTATCATATATTTACCTGTATAAAATTACTATTTTATCAAAATGATTTTATGGAATAATCTATTATTAATATTATTATATGATACTTTGCCTTTTTATTGTTGGTATTATATTTTATGTGTGGACCACGTGATAGGAAGTTTTTATTCTTCGAGAACCATGTAAAGTTAACTGGAAACTGAATGTTCACTTAAAAAAAATAAGAAAAACCCTAATTTGGAGGCTTGGCACTTCTACGGAACGTGGCTACCAGAACAATTTAGATTGATGATTTTTTAATATAATTTTAATGAGGAATTTTAAGCGATTTTTATGGATTACTGTGCCTTTCATTTTTTTTATTATTTTTATTTTTGATACAGTGGGAAAGATTCATATTTCGAAGGATGTTTACGATATTCTTGTAAATTGTTTTTTCCCATAAAACTAATTGAGTTCCAACTTCCAAGAGATCCAAAGAGATCAAAGTTAGCTAATAAAGCTTTCTTTGATGTCCATTTAATCTTATGGATAATTTATTTATTATTTAGTATAAAAAAAAAAAGATTATTCGTTGCACCATGATGATAATTTTAATTGATTTTTTTATTTTTTTAATGAAATTTTCGTTTGTAAAATTAATATTTGCTTGATAGATAAATTTAAGACATGAAAAGTTTACTTTATATGTTTGTGTTAAAAGGTGAAAGCCTGGAAAAATAACTAATACTAGTTTCAAGTGCCGCACAGATTTCGTCTAGCCTTTTAAGCTGATGTCTGAACATTGTTGATATTCGTTAAGTAAGGGAATAGAAGTTGTAGAATTTTATCCATATTCTGTTGATATTAAATAAATATTTTCCATTTCTGTTAGGTCTAAAAGAATTGGTTATTGGTTGACTCATGATAAGTTTACATGTCAGCCGGGGCGTTGATTGTCACGTGATTCAGTTTTATGATGATGAACTAATACTGTCATATTTGTTTTACTATCATAATTTAAAAATTGGTTTGCATTATATTTATATTTGGTTGTTGAACTTAGAACCTTTTTATTTATGTCCTTTATTATTTACGTGTTCTTTCCTGATCACCTGGCCTTGACCATTGGATCAACATGATGATTGGAGGCAATTTGGCATTGGGAGGGTGATTTTTGGGGGCGGGTTGTCTTCTCCCAAGTGTTTCTTATTCTGTTAGATGAACATTGTGTCTTTCTTTCGCTTGAATTCGTTATTTTGGTCGGCTAGTAGTAGTAAGTGAAGTGGCATATGTTGTGATCTGCAGGAACATATTCCAATAGAGGAAGTGTTCGAACAGTTGAAATGTACACGAGAAGGTCTGACGTCAGAGGAAGGAGCCCACCGGCTTCAAGTTTTCGGACCCAACAAACTAGAAGAGAAGAAGGTATAATTCAATTTATATACGGCGCAATGATTTGCATGTTTTTTTCTTACGCTTTACCCTTGCATAAATATTATTTCTCAAAGTTCCTGCAATTGAATGTGCTTAATTGTTTCACTTGACTCCTTCCATACATATAGGAAAGCAAACTCCTCAAGTTTTTGGGTTTCATGTGGAATCCTTTATCTTGGGTTATGGAAGCTGCTGCCTTAATGGCTATAGTCTTGGCAAATGGTGGTGGAAGACCACCAGACTGGCAAGACTTTGTGGGGATCATTGCTTTACTTTTTATCAACTCTACCATAAGTTTTATTGAAGAAAACAATGCTGGTAACGCGGCTGCAGCACTCATGGCTGGTCTTGCTCCCAAAACTAAGGTAAAAGCAGAACATACTTTTCATGCCTCTTTAACATACTTTTCATGCCTCTCTAGGAGATCCATATCAGTCGGAGAGGATCATGAAGCATTCTTTGTAAGGGTGTGAAAACCTTGTTTTAGTAGATACATTTTAAAACCTTGAGGAGAAGTCTGATAGGGAAAGCCTAAAGAAAACAATATCGGCTAATTGTGGGCTTGGACTGTTACATTAGGTTTTTCCGTCCTCGAGTGTTTTCTCAATTATTTTCTTTTATGTATTATAGGTTCTAAGAGATGGTCGTTGGAGTGAGCAAGAGGCTGCTATTCTTGTTCCTGGAGATATTATCAGCATTAAGCTTGGGGATATAATACCAGCAGATGCCCGTCTTCTGGAGGGTGATCCTTTAAAGATTGATCAATCTGCTTTAACTGGAGAATCACTCCCAGTCACCAAGAACCCTTCAGATGAAGTATTTTCTGGTTCTACATGTAAACAGGGTGAAATAGAAGCAGTCGTGATTGCCACTGGTGTCCACACATTTTTCGGCAAAGCTGCTCATTTGGTAGATAGCACCAATCAAGTTGGACATTTCCAGAAAGTTCTTACTGCTATTGGTAATTTCTGTATTTGCTCAATCGCCGTTGGAATACTAATCGAACTCATAGTCATGTACCCAATACAACGACGCAAGTATCGAGATGGAATTGACAATTTACTGGTGCTTTTGATTGGTGGAATTCCTATTGCAATGCCAACCGTTTTGTCTGTTACAATGGCCATTGGCTCTCATAGGCTTTCTCAGCAGGGTGCCATTACAAAGAGAATGACAGCCATTGAAGAAATGGCTGGCATGGATGTCCTCTGCAGCGATAAGACAGGAACTCTAACCCTGAACAAGCTAACGGTAGACAGAAGCTTGATCGAAGTGTTTGTCAAGGGCGTTGAGAAAGAGTATGTTATTCTTCTTGCAGCCAGGGCTTCAAGAACAGAGAATCAGGACGCTATTGATGCAGCTATAGTTGGAATGCTTGCAGATCCCAAAGAGGTGAAATTTGGCTGCATTTGATCTTCCTTTCTTAAACCAAGATCTGGACATTAGATTCATATTACTTGTATAGTGTAACTTTTCAGGCACGAGCAGGAATTAGGGAGGTACATTTCCTTCCATTCAATCCTGTTGACAAAAGAACTGCCTTAACCTATATTGACTCCGATGGACATTGGCACCGAGTAAGCAAAGGCGCTCCTGAGCAGGTAATAGCCTTTTAAGATTAGCAGTTCATGGAAGGTCAATGAAGTAACTGATCATCTTGCAAATTTCTTTCAAGCAGATCCTAAATCTTTGCAACTCCAGGGAAGACATTAGAAGAAAGGTTCATGCAGTGATTGACAAGTTTGCAGAACGTGGACTTCGTTCATTGGGTGTTGCAAGACAGGTCTTTTTAGAGTTTATAGCTTTTTTCCTATTCCTATTGATTTGAATGCTTATCTTACTCTTTTAACATCTACGTAGGAAGTACCTGAAAAATCAAAAGATAGCCATGGAGGACCATGGCAGCTTGTGGGTTTGTTGCCTCTTTTTGATCCTCCTAGGCATGATAGTGCAGAAACCATAAGAAGAGCTCTGAACCTCGGAGTAAATGTCAAGATGATTACTGGTATGTATAAAAAGAATGATTTGGCGAATGCATTTTCCAATTCGTGTAATTCATTAATTCACGTAAAGTTCTTTGAAACGCGTAGGGGATCAACTTGCCATTGCCAAGGAAACAGGGCGTAGACTTGGTATGGGAACAAATATGTACCCTTCTTCTTCATTACTTGGTCAAGACAAGGATGAATCTATTGCTTCACTTCCTGTGGATGAGTTGATTGAGAAGGCAGATGGATTTGCAGGAGTATTTCCAGGTAGGCTTTGCTTTCATGTTCTTGTCGAGAATTGTTGGTGGGAGTCCCCCATTTGCGTTCACGAAGCCATGAGATCATATCATACCATTGTGGAGGGTCGTGATTACTAATAGTTCTTACGTCTTTAAAAGATTAATCCCATTTGCTTTCCTAATGTTTTCTTTTGCATTGTGTAGAACACAAATATGAAATTGTGAAAAGGCTGCAGGAAAGGAAGCATATATGTGGAATGACAGGAGATGGTGTTAACGATGCTCCTGCTTTGAAGAAGGCAGATATTGGAATTGCTGTTGCTGATGCTACCGATGCTGCTAGAAGTGCTTCAGATATAGTCCTTACAGAACCAGGATTGAGTGTAATTATTAGTGCCGTGCTAACCAGCAGGGCTATCTTTCAGAGGATGAAGAATTACACGGTTAGTTCACTTTTTTTTTCGAGTATTATTGGGAGGGAGTCCCACATCGGCTAATTTAGAGCATGATCATGAGTTTATAAGTATGGAGTATATCAAAATAGACAATATCATACTATGGTAAAGAGTCGTGATTCCTCCGATTTAATTATTTGCTATCTTCTGCAGATTTATGCAGTTTCGATTACCATTCGTATAGTGGTAAGTGAATATAGAACATGTTGTGATATCAATTACACGACCCAATTCTTCTAATCTCTAACACTGTTTCTTCGTACAAACTTTGAATGTTGCAGTTTGGATTCATGTTCATTGCTTTGATTTGGAAGTTTGACTTCGCTCCCTTCATGGTTTTAATAATAGCCATTCTGAATGATGGTAAGTTCACACGAATAGAAATCCAACCATTATTCACTTACTAGGATGAAGCTTCTGATTTGTTTTTTGTGCTTTACTTGAAGGAACAATTATGACAATTTCAAAGGATCGAGTAAAGCCATCTCCGCAGCCTGATAGTTGGAAACTAAAGGAGATTTTTGGAACAGGCATTGTCCTTGGAGGATACTTGGCATTAATGACAGTATTATTCTTTTGGGCCGTCAAAGATACCAACTTTTTCTCCGTAAGAATTTTCTTTTAATTTCTTGTAATGAAACATTCAAATATATCATAATGTCTGGGTTATTAACGATGGGTCTTGTTTGCATTAATTTATGAAGGAAAAATTTCATGTGAAACCCTTGAGAGACAGTCCTCAAGAATTGATGGCGGCCTTGTACCTTCAAGTGAGCATAATAAGTCAGGCACTTATTTTTGTGACAAGGTCTCGCAGCTGGTCGTTTATGGAACGTCCTGGACTGCTCCTTGTCGGAGCTTTCATCATTGCTCAGCTGGTAAGGGAGACGTTGAAATCACATCAAAGATGAGTTAGGTTTGGTTTGGTTTGGTTTTAGATGTGCTGATGTCAGCTAATGTAACTGACAGGTGGCAACTGTGATCGCTGTTTATGCAAATTGGGAGTTTGCAAGGATAAAAGGAATGGGATGGGGTTGGGCTGGTGTTATCTGGCTCTATAGCATCGTAACGTATATCCCTCTCGATATTTTGAAATTTGGTATCCGGTATGCTCACAGCGGCAAGGCTTGGGACACACTTCTCGAGAACAAGGTATGTTTTCTTTTCTTAATTACTAGGGTTGGATTAAGTTCATTGAAAAAAAAGAATTACAACCAAATTATTAAAAATGTCTCAACTCGATCTAGTCCGTCCAATGATCATGTAACCGTCCAGGCCCATTCCCTTTCATTTTCTTCTCCAACTGAGGTGGAATTTCTCACCATCCACTCCTTTTAAGGCTCAACATCCTTGTTGGTACTCGTTCCTCGACATGAGATATCACAATCTATCCCTTTGAGATCCAGCGTGTTCTCTGTCACTCGTTCTTCTCTCCAATCAATGTGAAATCTCACAATCCACCCCTTCGGGTCCCACGTTTTCGTTTGCACATCGCCCAATGTCTGACTCTAATGCCATTTGTAACAATTCTATTAGATGAAAACGACTCTTCACAATGGTATGATATTGTCCACTTTGAGCATAAGCTCTCGTGGCTTTGCTTTGTGCTTCCCCAAACGGCCTCATACCAATGGAGAGAGTATTCTTTGATTATAAACTCATGAACATTCCCTAAATCAGCAGAGGTGGGATTTTCATCCAATAAGTTCTAGTCTACCACCGGCAAGTATTGTCCTCTTCAAGCTTTCTCTCAAGGTTTTTAAAANGAGATTTTCATCCAATAAGTTCTAGTCTACCACCGACAAGTATTGTCCTCTTCAAGCTTTCTCTCAAGGTTTTTAAAACTCATCTGCCAAGGAGAGGTTTCACGTCATGTTTCGTTTTCCTCCCCAACCGATGTGAGATCTCACAATCCACTCTCTTCGTGGCTCATCGTTCTCGTTGTCACTCGTCCACCTCTCCAATTGATTTATGTGCGATCTGACAGATCACCTCTATAAATTAGCGTACAAATTTATGTTTTTGGATTGTGGACCGTCCTTACATTATTGGTCCCTTGTCATTGAATTACACAGACTGCGTTCACAACGAAAAAGGACTATGGGAAAGAAGAGAGAGAAGCACAATGGGCAGCAGCACAGAGGACCCTACATGGCTTACAACCACCTGAGAACTCCAATCTCTTCCCAGAGAAAAGTAGTTACAGGGAGCTTTCAGAGATTGCAGAGCAAGCCAAGCGCCGTGCTGAGGTTGCCAGGTGACCTTCTCGCCCATTCTCTCTCTCTCTATCCAACTAATAATTAAGTAGCATTCGAAAAATGGTCCTAAAATAAACACTGTTTATGGCTCTGGGCAGGCTCCGAGAATTGCACACACTGAAGGGGCATGTGGAATCAGTAGTGAAGCTGAAAGGACTTGACATTGACACAATCCAACAACACTATACAGTTTAAAGAGCCGCAAAAATCCACATCTGCTGCTACCAGTAAGTTAGATATAAGCTTTGTATTACAAGTTGTTGGGGTAAAAAACCCTTTTCGTTTTTATGCTCAAAAGTTTGTAGTCTCAAACTTCAGAGAGTTTGTTATTTCTTATTAAGCAACTGCAACGAGAAATGGCATATCCTGGTGGTTTGGTTGGTTTATGAATACCAAAATCAAACAAATTTCATGTATTATTAATTCTGCTTTTCTTTTTCTATTTCCTTCCTATCTTATGTTATTCTGTCAATTCATGTTTTTAAGAGGTTTCTTTTTAGATTTAAACCAAGTTTTTAAATCCATTTGCCCTCTCTTGATTTCTCATTTTAATTGCAACTAAAACATACCCATGTACCCATTTACCCAATAGGACCACGATCAAGAAACTATCCCGAACACGTTGTGAAATCTCCATTTAAATGTGAAATAGCTAGAGAGAAAGTGGAGAGAGATTTTCATCCTTCTTGTTTCTAACCCGGTTTATATTACATGTCTAAAATACTATGTTATAATAAACAAACCAAACTAGGTTTGTACTACCCTTTAAATATGTATTTTAGTAATTTGAATTCAAAAGGAAGTATTTTGTAACCTTTTTGTAAGCTTATGGTCCCTAAAGTGTCTTCTCCACACTATAGATGAGCTAGTAGAAATAATGGAGTTGTGTGCTCTAGGACACTCGGTTTCTAAGAATTTCAAAATTCAAAGATAAAAAATTATACTTTTTTAAAATTTATTGACCTAATTCAAACTTATCAAAAGTTATATTCTCGTATAAATATATTTCACCATCAACGACTTAAAAATAAATAAATCATATTAGATCTCAATTTTAGCCAAATAAAAGGTAATTAATACACTACTTTTTAATATCTTATTTTTTGTCTCGAGATTTTGAGATTAAAATTTTTAATTGAAAAATAAGTATATTGCTTTTATTAAATATATCATGGCAAAGTCATTTATCATATATATACACATTATTTAAATAAAATAATGTGAAAATTATAACATCTAATTTAAACAATTATTGAATAACATACTCGTTTTTCCAAATAAAATAGTAATAATTATTTAAATAATAAACTTTCTATAAACATTTATCACAAAATTCTAAAAAAATCTGCAAATAACACATTTTTACCCCAAAAAAACCACAAAAATGAATCGAAAAACTTTTAAATTTCACATTTAAAAAAAAAAAAAAAAGAAGTTTTGGAGAGAGCTGCAAAGGAGGAAGAACACGAAGAGATTGCAGATATAGATAGCTACGCAGAAGCAAACAGTTGTAATAACAATCAACAAAAACCCAACGAAGAACTCGCTAAAATAAATTCTAAATTATAGGAGAGAGAAAAAACAAAAGAAGAGAGAGAAAGAGAAACGGGAGTTGAAGGGAAGCAAACGATTGTTCGATGTTCCGAAGATTCGGACCGACCCATTCAGCTTCAATTTCTCTTCAATTCCTCAAGTTCTTCAAAGGTCAGAGCTCAAGAAATCCCTATGCCGGTTATTGTTCAAATGCTTTTGAGCTTAGTCGCCGAGATTCAATGTGCTTCATATCTCTGCAATTTCTGCTCTGTTCACTCTACTTAACTTCGCGCGAATCACTGATCTCTTTCTTCCACTTCCAAATTTTGTGTTTCGAACTTCCGCGCTTGTGAATTCTGCTGAAAGAATGATCGGTTTGTATTGGTTCGTCGAGCCAATACGTGTTTTCGTTAGTTGTTGAAAGTTTTTTCGTGTGTTCTGAACTTGGATTTCTTTGTTCGAAGTTAGGGTTTCGATTTGCGATTGATTTGCTATAGATTTTGAAATTTTGGCGGGATTTAGTGAGCCATGTAGTGGATTTAATTTCTAGGGTTGTGGTTTTGAGAAGCTGCGATTTGTAGTTAGGTAAAGGAAGGTTCAATTGGAAATATGATTGCTGCCATTCTGTTGATATCCATTTCTGGATTTCCTTGATCTGGNACTTCTAGGGTTGTGGTTTTGAGAAGCTGCGATTTGTAGTTAGGTAAAGGAAGGATCAATTGGAAATATGATTGCTGCCATTCTGTTGATATCCATTTCTGGATTTCCTTGATCTGGTTCGATGAATTTAAGGAACTTGCTAAAATGATACTGATCTTGAACATTAATATGCATTGATTGATGATATATGTGGGAGTGAGAGCTTTGTATGTTCTTGTGTTCTTCCTTTTTTTTGGTGAATTTGAATAGTGATTTTGTAAAGGGTGTGTGATTCTGTCTGCTGAGAAATGCGACCTCAGCAGAGCTTGAGAATTGACTTGGGTGAATTGAAATCTCAGATAGTGAAGAAGCTCGGAACCGATCGATCGAAACGTTACTTCTTTTACTTGAATAGGTTCTTGAGTCAAAAGCTGAGTAAGAATGAGTTTGATAAGCTATGCTGTCGTGTTCTTGGGAGGGAAAATCTTTGGCTGCATAATCAATTGATACACTCAATTTTGAAGAATGCTTGTCAAGCTAAAGCTGCACCACCAATTCCTACTTCAGCTCAAAGTATTCCCATTTGGTTTAATGGAGGTTTTCCATTGTCTCCAAGAAAGAGCCGGTCCGGGATTCGTGACCGTAAACTCAAGGACAGACCGAACGGGATGGTTGAATGCATCTCGCATCAATCAGCAGGCAAGAACGATGGAAGCTGTAAAATCACGATGGATAATGACGTTGCAACTCTGTGTGACTATCAGAGACCAGTGCAGCATTTGCAGGGAGTTGCTGAATTACCTGAAAACGATATCGAGGCTAGTGTTCAGCAACCAGCAGGAAATCATATCTTCCCGGGACAGTCGAATCGCTTGAGTTTACTTCGGAGTCGATTACTTGCACCTCTTGGGATTCCTTTTTGCTCAGCTAGTATAGGCGGGGCTCGCAAAGCGAGACCTGTGGATTGTGGGGGCGATTTTAGCATTAGTGATATTGGTCGTTTGTTGGATACCGAGTCGCTGGGACGACGTATGGAACAAATAGCTGCAGGACAGGGCTTAGGCAGTGTTTCTGGAGATTGTGCTAGTATTTTGAATAAGGTGTTGGATGTATATTTGAAGCAGTTAATTCGTTCTTGTGTTGACTTGGTTGGATCATCATGGCCTGCATATGAGCCTGAGAAACCTCTTGCCCATAAGCAGCAGATTCAGGGGAGGGTTATCAATGGCCTGTTGCCTAATAATCAATTACATGGACGACATAGCAATGTCAATGGCGAAGCTACGTACAAGCACAGATTACAATGCTCGATATCGTTGCTCGACTTCAAACTAGCAATGGAGCTTAACCCGAAACAACTTGGGGAAGACTGGCCTTTGCTAATGGAGAAAATTTGTCTGCGTGCATCTGAAGAATGAAACGACTCTGATCGATCTATTTATCCCATTCCACAGTTTGATTGTCCCATCACGGTTCAAAGGGATCGAAAATCGATCTCGACGACCTCTCAGCTATGCCCATCTGTGTGAGTAAAAGTGCTGGCTTTAGAAGATGATGAGCATGTCGAACGTCAAAATCCACGCTCGTTCTTGGCAATCATTTAACTGTGACTAAGCTTCGATGCTTGCAGTCAGAATGCCACCAGTGATTGACCTACGTTTCTCATCCGAACTGGCGTTAGCCGTGATTCGAAGATCTCGAGCTTTGTATGTATATTTAGATCACTGAGGAAATATACACAATTTTGCATAGAGATGCAGTTTCTGTAGCTTCTTGGTGAGAGGTAACTACTGGGGTAAGATCTTAGTGTTCTTATTTGAATTCTTATGAATAACTCATCAACAGACAACAATCTGCAGATACCATCTTCTGTATATCATGTTTACATTTTTTTTGGTTTTTTGTTAGATATAAAGATCCATATGCTATCAAACATATAGCATTTCCATTTAGAAAGATTTGTGTTCATAAAGTTCAACATTTATAATGCAATAGTTCGATTTGTTTGTTTGGATTCTGATTCGTTTGTTTAATCATCTGTTCGAACCAAATGAAGAAATCATTAGCAGATATTGTCCGTTTTGGCTCTCTTCTACATCCTTATAAGGAATGATTCATACCCCACTTCGACCGACGTGGGTTCTCACAGTTCAGATAAGAGTATTGAAAATTTATGACGGGAGTACAAGAACGTACAAGAACGGGAGATTTCATTCACTGAGTTCGGACTTCAAAGCCGAAGGGTGGCCTGTGCTTATTAAGAAGGTTTAAATATAACAGATTTTCTATGTACAATAAATCTTTGGGTGAGGGGAGAAGATTAAACATCCTCCTCCTCTTCTCTTTTTTTTTTTTTTTTTTTTTTTTTTTTTTTTTTTTTTTTTTTTTTTTTTNTTTTAATTCTTTATTTTAGGGACAATCAAACGAACTATGAAGGCAAAGCTGAAGCAGGTTCCTCCACAGATGCTTTGCAAATGGGGCACCAGTTCTTCAGCCGCAGCCACTGTTGTATGCACCCTTCATGGTAAGTATGCTCGCACCGCAGCGTCCCGACTTCATCTCCATTCGAGTACTCTTCCTGCAAACAAACCAAATCGATATCAGCTGCAAACATGTCGATGATCAAGAAACTCAACTACTAACACCCCAAGTCCACCGCTAGCAGATATCGGGGACGCAATGTGGTATCTCACAATCCACTTCCCTTCGAGGCCGAGCGTCCTCACTTGCACTCGTTTCTCTCTCTAAGCAATGTGGGATCTCACAATCTACCTCCCTTCAGGGCCCAGCATCCTCACTTGCACTCGTTTCTCTCTCTAATCAATGTGGGATCTCACAATCTACCTCCCTTCGGGGCCCAGTATCCTCACTAGCACTCGTTCCCCTCTCCAATCAATGTGGGATCTCACAATCCACCTCCCTTCGGGGCCCAGCATCCTCACTAGCACTCGTTCCCCTCTCCAATCAACGTGGGATCTCACAATCCACCTCCTTTTAGGGCCCAGCATCCTCACTAGCATTCGTTCCCCTCTCCAATCAATGTGGGATCTCACAATCCACCTCCCTTGGGGCCTAGCGTCTTCACTGACACTCGTTTTCCTCTCCAATCAATGTGGGATCTCACAATCCACCTCCTTCAAGGCCCAGCGTTCTCACTGACACTCGTTCCTCCCTCCAATCAACATGGGATCTCACAGTATTGCTCGACTATATAAACAGCTAATGTAAACAGACCTGGCAGATACAACATTTGATACCATCCTCATACTCGCTTCCACCTGCAGATGAATCCTCTACATGTCCAGACCGATACGTGCTTCTATTCAAGCATTGCGACAACGCTTCCTCGGTAACCGCTGTACTCACAGTTCCCATTCTCTCCTCAAGAGCAAGTAATTCCTATCAACCACCACAAGAGAGTCGAAAAATACAAATACATGAACAACCCGACACAATGAAACAGTCCATACATCACGAAGGTCGAATATACGAGATAGATTCAGATCGAGATTAGATGATCTCACCTCATACGACATGTTATCGATATCAAGCCTCATATCTCTATGTTGATCATAGAAGTTCAAGCCACTGAGGAAAAGATTGGTCTCTAAAAGAATTACTTGCTGCAAAGAAGATTAAATGTTAGAACAAATTGTAGTGAATGAATGAACTAATGATACTAAATCATCAAGAACTGGCTAACCTCATATGTTAGCTCTTCTTCATGTTCAATCCTTTCCAGAGCCAACAATACCTTAAAAAACACGATCCAAGTTTTTAATATCGGAAATTGAACGTCACAAAACGAACGAATCGATAACGTGGATCGTACCTCTGCAATACCGTAGTGTCGAAAGCTATCTCGGGTCGTTAAAGAACGAGCCAATCCGAGTTCTGCAGGACTAGCAGGTCTATGATTAAGCATATTCTCATTGATACTATCAGATCTTCTGTAAGAAATTGGGAGATCTGAAATCAACTCGGTAGAGACATCATGAGCGTTATTATCTATCGAGCTATCGGATTGGCCTTGCGAAACCTGAGAAATTATGGACCGTGACTCGTGCAACAATGTACTGTTTCTGTCGGGTCTGTTGCCATGAGTTCTTGCTCGTGATGTCCCGTTGATTGATGTCCTAGACCGACCCGGTACAACGTTGTTCTCCCGGTTCGAAGATCCGTTTTTGGGTCCTCTTGAATCGGATATAGAAACGCCATAACCGGAGCTCGTAATCCTTCTTTCCGAGGATGATCCGTTCGTCTTTTTTCCTCTGGTAGTTGAACTACTTTCTGCTTCAGAATTCCTCTTTTTTGCTGTATCCTTCCGTTTACTAAGATTTGAATCTGATGAAGAACAACAAGATAAAATGACATCAGCTATTGAATTACATCTGAAATTTCTCAAGCTATGCCTACCTGCACCGCCACGTGATGTCGGGCGAGAACTTTTCGACCCCGTCAACACAGAAGAACTAGCCGGAGTGTCCTTATTACTACGCATCCCAGATCTTTGATTATTGAAGTCCCGTCGTCCTTTTGGTGCAACACTCGAGCTACCTGGTTCCATTATCGTGTCAACGACAGAGTCAGAACTTTTATGACCAACACGAAGCTCTGTTCGTATCCGTTCATTTGACGACGGGACGACATGTGACGTCTCTGGCTCATCCTGAATGCTACTAGTTTCTGAAGAGTCTGTTTCTAATTGGGTCGATAGTTTCCTCTGAGTTTCAGCTACTGACTTCTTCGAACCTCGAACAGCATAGTACGTCCTAGACGAACTTCCAGCTATCTCTTTCCCACTCGAAGACGTTCGAAATGACTGCAATGGAGATTTCAGTTTCTCCGAATAGCTACTCCGAGCGCCCTTCGGGGAGTTTAGCCTGCCACTGCAACCAATTCGGCTACAATATTTACCGTCTTGATCTCGGTTATTTGCAGTATCTCTCAACACTGCACTGCTTCCCCTTCTGGATGTGTATCCATTAGCAACTCTTTTACTAGTGTATTCATCCATCTACGATAAATTTTCGATACTTCGACTCTGCGACGAAATCAAGATATAAAGATGAACGTTCTCCGAAAATCCAACTCCAAGTTCACGATTAATCTAAAATACAAACATACAAACCAGCTAACCGAACGTTAACACCCGAATCACGAAACGTTCAATTGAAACTATACCCACAAGACTATAAAGCTTCAGTACTTGATCAAACTAAGATTTAATCATTTTGACAGTCCATCTATGAACTAACAAGCATTAAACTCGAAACAAAACAAGCACACCAATACTGCTGAATTCCTTATGCCTCTAACCTCAACACGAAACTGAAGCTACAGCTAACTAGTTTTGGTAACAGTCGAACGTTTTTTTTTCATCGAAGAACACGATGAACGTGTTCTAACAGGTCTCCTTCATCACCTAACTCTCAAACATAAAGACATTGTTCCACCATGATTATATCCTCGTGAACAGCAGTCTATAGAGCTAATTTAAATAAGAATTTGATCAATTTAATCCAAATAATGGAACAAATCAAGGATAATTTGATTAAAAGTCAAAATAAAAAGAGAAAGGAATCTATATGTCAGGTGATCAAAATCCATCCCCACAAAAAAGTGAAGGCTATCATATATATTTTTTTTCCAGGATAAAGCTGTTCTTCATTGTTCTTCACAAAAAGCCAACTCCATATTATAAAAACAATATAGCTCCGTGATTTAAGGGCTTAAAAAGAACGCTCAATCATCAAAAGAAAACCCCATGAATAGCTTAAACTTGAGTTTACAACAACACCCCACAGAAAATTTCACAAAATCATAATCAAGCAAACGAAAACAAAGAATAAAATTCATGTCAGAACCTGAAAAGGGGTCAAACAAGAACACCCAAATAACACCAAAAACACCATAAATTGTTCAAAAAACAGAACCAAACTCATGATGGGTATCATCTAAAATCCAATCCTAGATATCAATCGAAGCAAGAACCAAAACCCAGGATTAAACAACGGCGAAAAAGGGGAAAAACATATGAAATCATCTGTACCTCGATTCTGAAGATTAGAAGAATGAATCAAAGAGAGATGAAGTAGAGAAGGTGAAGAACTGTAATGGACAAAGCGAGAAACAGAGAGGGAGATGAAAAGGGGATGAGGAGAAAGGTGCAAAAACGTGTATGGAATGATCCGAGGACGAAAGGGGTGTGGATTTGCAATCCCAATATCAACTATGATTCATTGGAAGAAAAAGGGAAACGGAAAAAGAGGAGAGAGAGAGAGAGAGAGAGAGAGAGAGAGAAACAAAACGGGGGCGTTCCGAAAACCTCTATAGTGGTGCCGCCCAAATAGCAATAAATCAAAAAAAAAAAAAAACAGAGAAAAATGAAGAGTAGAGAGAGAAACGGAGGAGAGAGAGAGAGAGAGAGAGGAAATCTGGGCCGTTGGATCAAGAGTCAAGGATCAATGGGTGAGAGGCTCCATTTTTGTGGACTAGAAGGAACAGAGAAGCTCTGCCCCACGGCCCCCACCTCACCAGCTGACCGGCCTACCCTTTTTCTTTTTATTTATTTATTTATTTTTAATTATTTTTTCCTTTTTCGGTTGCCTTTTTTTGCCTCTCATCTAATCCTCTTATTTATTTTATTCTTTAGGATTTACCCTCTCCTCCCCTTTCCTTTTTAGGGTTTTTTTTTCTTTTCTTTTTTTTAACAAAATTATGTTTTTTTCTTTTACTTTATGGTAACTTTTACCGAGCAGAGTATCATTGGTAAAACGTTAATAGCGATGAAAATAGTAAAAAGTTTAAATTGTTACTCCAAAAGTCAACACGAGCATAATTCAATTAATTAAGACATGTTCCTTAACGTTTGGAAGACTAAAAGTTTGAATCTCTTCTAACTGAAATCTTATATTCTAATCTTACTTCTCGAGATTTAAACTGGGTCGATGCTAAATTTTGGCTAAATTAATAAAAATATCCTTAATTTTTGTATTTTGTCTCAAAAATACTAGAATTTTTTTAAAGTTTTAAAGAAAATTCCAAAAATACCCCTATTGTTAGCTTAGGAACATAATATTTTGTTTTTAAAATATTCTTGATTTTTCTAAAAGATATTTAAAATTTTTATTAATTTCCTTAAAAAAATTAAATTAAGGATATTAATAATTGAATGTTTAAAAAATATTTAAAACAAAATATTAACGTTTCCAAATTTTTTAAAAATTTAAAGATATTATCGAAATTTAAAGATTTTTTAATATTTTCATTAATTTGACTTTTTTTTTTTTTTTGAGTGATTTAATCTTTGATTCATTGAAAAAAGTTTGACCTATTGGAAAAGAATAATTGACTTTGAAATTACAAAAATCTTCTTTTTTTTTTTTTTTTTTTTTTTTTTTTTTTTTTTTTTTTTTTTTTTTTTTTTTTTTTTTTTTTTTTTTTTTTTTTTTTTTNTATGAACACATTATACATTTAATAATTTACCTAAGTTCATACTTAGGAAACGTGATGTGATTTAGGGATGAAAAGACAAAAATGTCCTTGTTATATTATTTCATTCCTCTTCCTACCCTTATCTACAATTTTTATCCCAACCAAGATGTGGGTTTGAGAGTGTGAAAGGTATTGATGGTATATATGAATTAGTTCGAACAATTCTTTAATAAAATAACAATAAAAATTATTTTGAATGGTAGGCATTCGATGAATGTTTTAGACTTTCATTAAAGACTGATTGTAGATTGAATTACGTCTGTCCTTACGATTCCTCTAATCAATATCGAGGTAAGGACATGACAAAATGACCATTTTGGAACCCTTAAGTCTTTATCCGTATTTAAATTTATTGGAAATATATATATATTTTTTTTTTATGAAAGGAAATCGTGTTTAAAAGTGTAAAATTATTTCTTTTCAATGATTTAAAATAAGGTTGTACCCGAGTTGGGTTAGGTTTGAAAAATCTTATGAACCAATTCAAAATTTGGAGCTGGTTGGGTTGGTGCCTGAGCAACCCCAATATAGTTCACAACCAACCGAACCCAACCTAACCCTTTATTTTTTGGTTTGGTTGTTGAGTTGTTCTCTTTTAAAAATTATTTTTAAAAGAATCATCATTATCACTACATGTTGTATTAATAACTAAAATCTCATAAAATTTAAATATCAAATATTTATAAATCACAACAAATTTCTAAAAAATGTCAGGTTGGATTGGACAAAATGTCAACCCAAAAACCGAACAAAAATTTCAAATTAAAAAAAAAAAATCAACCCAAGAAAAAAATCTAACGGAACCTAACATTTATGGTTTGGATTGTGCAGTCTGAATTGATAGAATTATCTGATCAAATAAACACTCTTAATTAAAGACACGTTTCAAAGTAATTTTAAATAGGTTAAAATTGATTTAATCCATTTAAAAAAAAATCTCATTATTAATTTTTTTTCTCCCTTTTTAGTATATTGTTAAAGCTTTTTATAGTACACATTTATATTTTTTTTAATATAGAAGTTTTTATTCCAAAAAAGAAAAATAATTTAAAATAAAAATAAAAAGTATAAATAGAAAGTGTATAAAATAAACCTTATAAAGCCTTCAAATGTTGGATGGAAGTTAATGCATATTTGTCAAAATTTGGTGTAATTTCACATGCCCAAAGCGTGTACCATAATTTACCAACCACGTGCTTTCATATATATATATATATATATATATATATATATATATATATATTTAGTGAGTCCATAATTAAATTTTCAAAAATGAAAAATTATATATAATAAATTTGTTGTTCCTGATGAAAATTTATAGTTTTGCCCTTCATTTCAAGGAAGAGATATTCCATTTCATATTAAGTAGAGGGGTATATTAGGAATCCAAAAATACATTAAATTTTGTCGTCATTGCGCACAAAAATGTAGTAGCTACACTTAAAGCAACAACTACACGTTTAGGTTTAAAGTGAACGATATTATATTGTTGCAAAAATGTAAAGTGACTCGTTATTCTCGATACCTTATTTTAGTAAAATTATTTTTAAAAAAAACGAGATAATATCATTCTATTGTAGAAATATAAAGTGACTCGTCCTTCTCGATGCCCCGAACAGGTTGTTTGGTTGAAGATTTTGTTTAAGATACCTCGACATAGTATATTTGAAAATATAACGTCTAAAAACAAAAAATAATTGCGTCAAAATATTATCATAATTTCATATAAAAAAATAATATTTATATTTAATTTAATTTAATTTTCATTCATTAATAAATAGTAAAAAACTTAATAACCATCTTAATAAAGTTATAATAATTAGTAGACATAATAATTTCAATAAATAAGTAATCACATTTATTTAATATTTTCTTAGAAATAAAGTAATTAAACATTTTAATAAATTATTTTATTAAATTAAATAATTAATTATATTAGCGTTAATTTAATAGCAATTAGTCAATTAATTAACTAATTAGATAAGATCTTGATTAAGAAGAAAAGGTTGATATCTAAAAATAATTTATTTCGAGATAAAGGGTTGAAAAGTATGTCTCGAGCATGAATTTAGCTCGTCTAAGTCAATTTCCATCCAACAAAACGAGCCCGAAAGAGAAATTTTAAAACCCGGGAGAGAGAGGATGAAATATATTAGGTAAAGGGCAAATGTGGGACATGGAATAAGGTAGGTGGCATCATTAATTAGTACATAATTAGAAGAATGAGAAGAAAAAATTAGGCTGTAAAGTGGTAATCAATTATATATATATATGTATTCAACTTTAAAGCTGTCATCTTCCATTTTCCATTGGGTCCAATTAACACATACTTTATTTTTCTTTTTTCTTCAATCAATCCTTTTAAATTAATATAAAGTTGACCCACTAATATATATATATATATATATATATATATTCTCCCTTATTTCAACATTAAATAATTTATTAAATAATATTATAATGTCGAAAATGATATGGTTAAAAAATACTTTAAAAAAATTGATAGTTCCTGTCTATGTCATTACAATGAACCTTCTTTTTTGGTGGATCGGTTATAATAACTTCAAAGTCAAATGTAGTTGACTTGAAACAATCCTATGTTGACAATCTCTCGTGAAAGTTTTACTGATAAGTATTGATAAGAATGTGCTAAATTGACCAGTGTTGGTCGGTGAAATAGTCTTCACTCTTACAAATAGTTAAAAATAAATAACGTATGAAGATATTCATGAACATTCTTTTTTTCTCGGTAACTTAATCGATAAGGATATTTTTGAATATTTAATTCACTTATTAAATATTAATTAGTTAATTTAATAATTTTGTATTTGAAATAAAAAATCTAATTATTTAGTTTTTAGGGTTTAAATTATATAAAATTCGAATTTTGTTTATAATAAAAAAGAAAATATTTTGAAATATGAATTTAAAATTTTGGGGTGTAACAAATAATAAAAAAACGACTAAATAAAATTTAAATATAATTATTTAAATTATAATTTTATAGCAAGAAAAAAAAAATTCTCGAGATATAATTGTATTTAATATATATTTTAAATCACAATAAATTAGATATGATTGTATTTATTGAAGTGTTAATTAGAAATTAAAAATTTTAAAATAATANTGACTTTTTTTAATACAAGAAATCAAATTGGGGGAGGGGGCCACGTCTTAGCATATTTGATGCTGACGTGGAAATTAATTAAATGTCTATTTCTATCAGACAAGATAAGTTATTAATTAATTAATTAATCTTAATTTAAATTTCAAGATGGAACATGCCTTCCTCAAATTAGCAAAACAAATAATAAATAAAGTTTTTTTAAAAATAAAAATATAAAAATCAAATTATATATATATATAAATGGGAATGTCGTAGTCATGACCTTATGCTATTAAAATACTATATATAATTAATTATAGTTTACATTTTATAAATAATTATTGAAGTGTTAATTAGAAATTAAAAATTTTAAAATAATATATTTCATAAATAATTTTATTTGACTTTTAAATCTAACTGTGGTTATTATAAATAAATATAAATAATTCTTAATCTACCCGATATTTAATAATATAAGATATATTATTTAGCATTCTACCGAATGATGCTAACGAAGCCAAGAGGTTCGTCCCTACCCACCATGAGTTAGCCCGGGCATACGACCCCAACACATATATTAGTTTGGGAGAGAGACTAATCCCACTATTACGATATACAATTTATATGTACTTAGCTCGAAACTGCTTCATCGTAGCCTTAGTATAAGAGAACACAAAACCACGCCAGTGTGAGACCTGATCTTGTAGGTCTGCTCATACACGTTTGACAAGAACAAGGAAGTTGATGCGTAGTTGTTAGGCTAGATTTACCTAAACACTCCGTGAACATGCATTCAACATGGACATTTATAGCATATCTAATGAGCAAACTAGAGAACAATTTATCTGATTAAATCATTATAATCGAGTATCTTCATGTAAGAGCTCAAGCTCACCGCTAGCAAATATTATTTGCTTTGGTCCGTTATGTATCGTCATCAGCCTCACAGTTTTAAAACGCGTATACTAAGGAGAGGTTTCCATACCCTTATAAGGAGTGTTTCGTTCCCCTCTCCAATCGATATAGAATCTCACAATCTACTCCCTTGGAGGCCTAGCGTCCTCGCTGGCATACTACCCAATATTTGGCTCTAATACCATTTGTAACAACCCAAGTCCACCACTAGTAGATATTGTCCGCTTTGGCCCGTTACGTATTGTCATCAGTCTCGTGATTTTAAAACGTGTCTGCTAGAGAGAGATTTCCACACCCTAATAAGAAGCGTTTCGTTCCACTCTCCAAACTAACGTGGGATCTGAGAAACACTAACCAAGTAGGTAATTCTAAACTCGTTTTAATTTGAAACATAGTTGAACTCCAAACATAGTCATATCATTAAGAACGAGTCGGTTCGAGTGGGTACTTTTCGAAATTACATTAAACTATGAGGAAGTTTTGTTATTATTAAGGTTTTGGAGGTTAAAACACAAGAATTTAAGACATGGTTGGAATGTTTTTCCAAAAAATGAGGAGAAAACAAAGTAAGAAGAAGAGGACGAGGTCACAAATCTTTGTTGTGTTTGAAAAAGTCAACCATTGTTAATCGTAGACTTTAATGGGGATGTTTTCTTCTCCAAATAAAAAAACATAAATAAATAAATAAATAATTGAGGGAAATTGGCCTTCAATGAATCCTCTCCATCAAACAAAAACTAAGAAGAAACAAGAAGAAAACACCAACAAAAACTTTCAAATTGTTTTCTTGCTCTCTCGTCGAAGTCGGGATCGAACCTTCAAATTCAAGAACGGTAATAGATATCTTATCTGTTGAGTTATGCTCGAGTTCGTTTTCTATATGTTTCCTTTGCTTTTTCAAAGAAGTTTCTTGTAGATTTTTGTTTTTTTTTTCATACGATAAGATATCTGTAGTTGTCGAGAAACTTGGATTTATGTAGTAAATGTTATTGAAGCTCTCGGGTAATTTTTGTTTGGATGGTTTGAGTTTATGATCGGTAAAAGCTATCGTGTTCGAATATCCGCTCAATATAGGTAATGATTGAATGCTCAAAGGAAAGGAGCTGAATGGCAACAAATAAAGCAAAGGAAAGCAGCGGTTTGGGGAAGGAGAGGAAGATCACAGCTCCAAGTTCTCTTACTATTCCTAATACTTCAACCAAGAGAACTCCAAAATCATCTCCCAGAGGACACTCAACTGATCACAAATTATCGTTTTCGTCTTCTTTTTCATCTTCCTCCGCCGCTCATCTTTCGACGCTCGCCGAGAAACATGTTCCGAACTATCTCAAGTCCACGGCCAGCTCCCGCCATGAACATAGCAGCTTCAAATCAACCAAGAAGTCTGCAGTGCCTGCTCCGATACCTGAGAGCAAGGCGGGTTTGAATAGAAGAAGATCTTTCGACAAACCGCCTTCGACTGCACCGCGTTTGGATAAGCCATTTCGATCGCCTGGACCGAGGAATAGGGTGAGTAATTTTCCGATCCGATCGTCCTCTTTTGGGGCGAAATCCACCACCGCGGCTATCAGTTCTGCAAAGGTTGGTTTGTTGGAGAGGTCAGGTTCCAGAAACACCAAAGGGGGAGGAGGGAAGCTACAGACTCAACAAGTTCAGAGTTTGAGAAGTAGTAATGTAAAGAAAAGCTTGAAGAGAGAATCTAGCAATGCTGCTTCAGCGGAAATGGTTCACAAGACTAAGAATTCTGTCGAACATGTTGATCCGAGTCCTTCGTTCGTTCTCGGCATGAACGACGAGGAGTTGAAGAAGATCGAGTGCGAACTCGACCCTTATCTTCCCGATCCCGAATTCAGCAAAGAACTTAGAACTGATCACCTGGAAAAGAAAGCAATTTTGGATAAAGAAGAAGCTCCACAGGCAGCTGCCGCCAAATCATTAGAACAAAATGAAGGGGAAACAGAGAAAGGAGACAGAAAAGTGGAGAACCCAGAGAGAATTGGAGTAGAAGAAGAGGAAGTTGTTGCTGAGGAAGAGAAGACCGAGACAGATCCCGATCACGATACCGATCCCGATCAAGAAGGTGAGGAAGGAGGTATTGTTTTAGATAAGGAGGGTGGAGCGGGTGGGGCGAAACCACGACAAGGAGGAGGAGCGGGGAGAGCTTCCGCGGTGTACAATGATGTGATAGAGGAGACAGCAAGTAAGCTGTTGGAGAAGAGGAAGAACAAGGTAAAAGCATTGGCTGGGGCATTTCAGACAGTCATTGACTATGAATCTTCATCCAAATGATTCATAATTCTCCATTCATTAATTAAACCTTTTCACAACGGATTGATCGTTTCTGAATTTCATACTTCACATTGTTTTTTTTTTTTTTTTTTTTTTTTTTTTTTTTTTTTTTTTTTTTNTGAAGCACTTTGTATAAATGTGAGGATAGTTTTTTGTTTTTGTTTTTGTTTTTGGTTTGGGTTTGAGCAAATTTTGAAATGGTTACACACTACTAATCCCCATTGCTACCTAATAAACCAATTAAATTACCTAAAGCAATTCAATGAACTCAAAGAAGCCGAAAGGTTTGGTCGTCCAAATGAATTATGGTCTCAAGAAAGGCCTTGATCACTGTGGACATACGCAGCTCCCGCTTTACCGTCACCTATCGTGAAAAGAAAAACTCCTTTACGATAGGCCCTCCCATCTCCCGAACGTCCTTCGTATAGAATAATACAACAAACCAACAAGATAAGAATAGACTCATAAGATGGGCGGTTAGGGAAGCGATTTCCTTCAGAGTCACCTACCAAAAAAATGATCAAGGAATTTTCTAGAGAATGAGCCACAAATTCTTCTCAAGAGGGTATAAAAGTCCCCGTTTGAACTTTCTTTTCTTCAAGACATTACTTTTCTTCTTCTTTTACGAATGGGTCTTTAACTCTCAAATTCCATGAACTTTCTTTCCTTCTCTCTCTCTCTCCCTATAAATCCATCTCTCTGATCTTCAAAGTCCACCACTACTTTCCCAACCGGACTTTTCACCCAAAACCCAAAAGCAGGGGATCAGAAAGCAAGAACACAAAGGAGAAGAAGAGATGTGTTTGGTGTTTGTGTGCGATGAGGACCAGAGGATCCTGTCGAGGCAGCCAGCTCCGGGGGCATGTCCCTACTGCGGAGGCACGATCCAGGCCACCGACGTAGAAACCAAATGGAGGTTCTGTTTCCTCCCTCTCTACTGGAAAAGTAAACGCAAGTTCAATTGCAACAGCTGCAACAGAGAGCTTGTTATGCAGTAGAAACACCGTTATCTTACAGATTAGTTCTTTTCCATGATCTTTGAAGTTAAGATGGGGGTGACCCATCTAATCTTCGTTTTGAGATTATGATCAGTGATTGTGTAATAATCTCCTACTATCTTAAAAATAGATATACTGATATACATACCTTGAGATTGCTAGAGAATTTTGACCTTTCTCCACGTCTCTTTTATAATCTGCATGATCTCTATACAAATAGATTGCAGTTCTGGATTCAAAACGTAGAATGAATTATTCAGAGTTTAACATGAACTAGAAGTGGTGCATAAAAATAATCAGCAGCCCTTTTAACGTCGAATTCACGAAAGCCGTTCTTCTCTCTCACTTTTTTGAGTCGGGGAGGGTAGTTGTAAAGGAAATTACTGCTCATCAATCCTTAAAATTTAATACTCCATCACTTACAGAGTTTCAGCTTTTTAAAAAATGGTGATACAACTGATTTGGGGTAGGGCTTTGAGGCAAGACATGTTGGAATGTTCTCTGGCTGTTCTACCCACAGTTTATGGACGATTGAATTTGCTTTAAGTTTCTCTGATAAGTTAACGATCTGGGTTTCTCCCTTCACCTCGAGAGTAACCTACAAATGGAAAAAGTGGAATAAAGTCAGCATGATAATTCCCACTTCGGGGACCAAAAAGTCCAGAGCGGCATAAGGGATCAATGAAATATAGAACACCGGTAATTTCAAATTAATTTGCACAAGATGGTAACCTGAAACGCAAGGAATTTTCCAAAGTCCATTTTGGTAGTTCAATCGTTTTGAAAACTTGAAACGAAAAGACTTGGACTTAAAATGGAGCTGGTTAAACAGGCTGCCGTGCAAAATGGCGGTTAACCATGTAGAACACTTCAAAACTAAATAAAACTAAAAGAAAATGAACTAGCAGAGATACGAAAGTAATGAGCCCTCCTTGATCTCCGACTATGGTGGGGATTCTTAAAAACTATATGAACATTAGGTGGAAAAATGAAAATATTCAGCTCCATACAAGCAAAATAGATTCAGAGTTGAGAATTTCCTCAGACGGAAAAAAATAGACCATTGTCCTAAAATGTTAGACACGTGACGAAAGAAATATTGAAGATCAGAGACAAAGTGTTCTTCCCCGACTACAACCGAGCACGGAAGTTCCAAATTGCTGAAAAATGTTTCATCTGTCAACCTTCAGAACAGACTTAACAGAGCAGAGCACCAATAAAGAAGAATTTCAGCATTTCAACAAACAAGAATCAAGACTATGGACGCATACTGCATTGTTCAAGTTCAATGTACTACCGTTGAAAACAAATCTTCGGCTAACCTTGTGCATAGAATCGATATTTTGGGGACTACAGTACTCCGAAGTGTGAGGATCGTCTTTATTCAACCAAATGGCGGAGACTGAAGCATGGCATCCCTGAGTCACAACACTTCCGAGCGGCCACGAATCGATCAGATCTCTCCGTAGCACCACGTACTGAACCAAAACGTCGGCGGCCTCCTCCGCCTTCGCTCCGCCGTCGTCCAGTGGAAGAACAGAATTACTTTCACCAGATTCACTCATAGAAGCCGAGCTAAACGAAATGGAATTCCAATTCCAAGAGCGGAGACAAAGTGAAGAACGTGGCCAAACCCTAGCGTTCGAACAGAGCCTCGCGGAATTCGAAATGGAGAATGTAAATCGAGACGCTGAAATTACCGATGCCATGGTGTCTCCACACACAGGAAGCAAATGAAGCCGTCAGTCCAAAAAATCTATTGGGCCTTTTGGGCCTGAACGAGGCCCAAAGTATTTATGACGTCATAATTATAGAAGGGATATTAGCGTACGTGTACTTGTTTATTATGCATTTTTATAAAATAGTTTTATTTTAACTATTTTCTTTAATTACACGGTATTATTAATTAATTAATTCCAACACTATTTTTATTTTATTTAAGTTATTTAAAATCAAAACTCTAAATATTAATTAATTTATAGCTTATTCCTTTTTTTTTTTTTATCAAATATCCACGTCATTTATGTCCAAGTCATTGCTCAATTATTTTAGGACGTAAGTTTTAATTTATTATTTTTCCCCCCAACAAACAAACATAATTGAAAAAAACCCCAAATTTCCAACAAATCAAAATTGAAATTATCTTATCTTATCTTTTGGTTCCAAAGTTTCAAATCAATACCTAATAAAAGAAGAACAATATTCAAACTTTTTATTGAATTCTTCGAGTGGATTTGACACCTATTGATGTTGATTACTCGTTCAATTTATTTATTTATTTTTTCTAGAAGAAATGAAAGTATCAATAAAGATTAAGATCGAGTCAAGAAGTTTTTTTTCTTTGACATTTTACAGGATACTTTGTCCTGTAAAATCATTTATCAGAGCAAGCACGACTTAACTGACTGGATTATGACATCTGCTATCGACCAATGAGTTTGAGATACCATTGATCAGAAATTTATTAGTCATTTTTAAAGTTGAAAAAATTAGAGGTGTTCAAAAAATTCGATGACCTAAAAAATCCGATCAACCCAACTCAACCTATGCAGTTTGGGTTTGGGTTAGGTTACGGACATATTTTGGTTAGGTTGGATTAAAATAAATAAAAATTCTATTGAGTCGGTCCTGAATTTCCTTAAAATTAGATGGAGTTGAATCAAACCATATTTTTTTAATAAAAGCTCTCGGCTTTGCTTTGGGCTTCCCAAAAGGTCTCAGGTCAATGGAGTTAGTATTCCTCACTTGTAAACAAGGTCACTTCCATCATCTAACAAAACCACGTAAACAAAAAAAAACAAAAAACAAAAAAAAAAATGAAAAGGAAGGATAAATATTTATTTTTTCTCTATTTTATCCCTAGGAAAATATACAGAAATTAAGATTGAAAAAAAAAAAAAAANTAACTGAAGGGAAGAAAAAAAAAAAAAGAAGAAGAAGAAGAAGAAGCTAAGGCTACGGATTAATGTTCTTGTGGTTGATGGTGCCGCTGTTGCAGATCCGCCAGAGAAAAGCATCTCGACTTGAAGCTCATAAACCGTCTTCGATGAAAATCTGAAACTCTTTTTATTTTCGGTTCTTCATCTTCATCTTCATTATCTTCTGAAGAATATGAAGCAGGTGATTTTTTTTCTTCTTCGTCGCCATCATCATCATCATCATCATCTACTTCTCTGAGCGCTAACAGAGGCATCGACTTAGGGTTCTGCCAGGTGTAGAACGACGATTTCTTAGCCAATTTTGACGCAATCAAAATTCTTCTTCTCTTATTAAAAGAGTTTTCAGGTTTCACAATGTCTTTTACTGATTTCGCCTCTGCTAGATTCGCAAACGATTTCAATTTTCCAGAAAAGTGACTCGATAAGCCTCTCCTGATTTAAAAATGCAATAGAACTCTTGAGACCAGCAGATTGAAGAGGAAAACGTCTTTTAGCATTTTAATCGAATCGAGTGATTGAAGTTATCTCCATCAGTTAATCGATCAAACAACAAAGGAAGAAAACGCAAAGAAACGGTAAAATTAAATTCGGACTCACTTAATCGGAAGAGACTCTTCCAACGATCCGAGAGACGCGAATCCTGAATCCAGTTTACTCCGAACCTCCTCCTCTTGATCTCCACCAGTGGACGAAATGCTCTCATCCTCGCTCTCATCACCATCAGGAACTCCGATCGAGGAAGAGGAATCAGAACGGTAATCGATTTCATCCTCCGGAGCTTTACGGACAGCGTAAGTTCGGAAAGAATTGAAACAGTTCCAAGGCGAATCAAGAGCATGATCCAGCGGCGGCGGGAGCGGAGAAGCAGCGGTCCGATCTCTGACAAAAGACGAAGAAGAGGCAACCTGGATGGTGAAAGAGGGAGGACCGATGAGAACCTCCATGACGACGAAGATGGAGAATCGTACGGAAGTGGAAGCGGCGGAGAGGCCTTCTTCTAGCGCTCGCCGGCGAAGACTTCGCTGTCGGAAAACGTTGGGTAAAGGGATAGTGATGGCCCTAACAGAGAGAGAAAGAAAGATGAACAGAGTGGAAGAGGAAAATGCGATCCATAAAAGAAAGAGCTGCGAGAAAGGAAGCAACTGATTATTATTATTATTATTTATTAATTTCAAATATTAAAAAACAAATAACAATTTAAAAATACTATTTGCCCTCAATTTTAATTATTTTTAAATTACAAATTGGCCAATATAATTTCTAGATGATAATTATTAATTTTGTTGGTATAATAATTCAAAATTTTAGTTTATATATTTAAAATAAAAAATATACTAAATAATATATATATATATATATATTTTAACATAATTAACTTCAAGGTGAAACTTGTAATTTAACAATTATTTAATATTTTTAAATAACTTAATGCATTATAAATAAAATCAATTACCATAAGTATAATGATAAACCCTCATATTTCTAATATTATATTAATAAAATAATAACAATAATAGACATCCACAATTTTTATAAGTAATTCAATTTTTTTAATTGTTTTTTTTAATAATATGAAAATATAAATTTGACTAAAATTAGTGGTATTAATTTTATTTTTGAAAGTTCTATTTTTTTTTTTTTTTACTTAATAGTTATGGTTTCATTTATATATTAAAAATAAGGATATTTTTAAATTTTTGTAAAGATTAATTAAAATTTTACAAGTTAAAAAAATATTTTAAAAATAAAATATAAGTCTTCGTCCATAAAGTAAGAGTATATTTAAAAATAAAAATAAAAATTTTAGGTAGAAAATATATAGGTTTGGAGTTTTTTTTATTATTTATTAATTTAGCAAAAAAAAAACACACACACCAAAACGGTGCCGTATTAAACCGGAATGGATTTTGACTGGTTCAAGATGACGTGGCAAAGTGGGGCCCAAGAAAAAACGTTATCGTGTTTGCTTTAATTGGATAAAATAAAAATGGGTCCCACTTTGTTGATATATTTAGGTAATCTTTTTTTTTTTCCTTTTTTAATTCGAATTAATATCCATATCGATTTAAATAGGAATATAATTATAGCCTAATCCTATTCAATAAATAAACATTTAAATTGAAATTTAATTCCTTTTTTTTTTTGTTTTCCTCTTTAATTTTATCTCATAATTAGAGAAGCTTTTAAATCTAGTCTTTATTAATATAATAATTTATAAATTTTTAATTTATCAGATTATTTTTTTAATTATTTTAAAAAATTATACTTATCTACCGTACATATTAATTAAAATTGATGGTAATAATATTTTTTTTAAAACTATTTTATTTTTTATTTTTGAAAGTTTAAATATATTTTTTTAGATAAATAAAAAATTTTAAGATATTTTTATTAATTTAAAATAAAAGATAATTGGATAATTAAAAAATTGGTTTATGGCTAAATAGATACCAATTAAAGTTGAAGAATGCTTATCCACTAATATTTGTCTTTTTTTTCTTTTTTTTTTTTAATTATTCTATGGGTATAATAATCAAATCTACTTTTGCCCACTGATTTTTATTTTAAAAGAATTTCATATTGAATTAAATATTAATTTTTTAGAAGATAAGATTTTGTGTCGGTCTATATATTTTTATTTTTTTTTGTTTATAATATCATGTAACCCTTCACGGCTACGACTCACTTAATGCTTTTAAGAGCAAAATCTATCCATACTGACCAACTCGAGTACTTTTATGATGTCTCTTTCTCTATTATGGTCACGTTACTTACTCAGTGGTTCTAAGAGTGGAGACCGTTTCTATACATCAACTCGTGTCCTTTCAAGATGACTTTATTGGTCGACACAGAACGTGTCGATTCAATATATTTTGTCTTCACTCACATGTTTAGTAGGAAAATTCTCAGAAGGTTATCTAACAGAGAATTACTTGTGGTTACGAGTTTTAGGAGGACTAAAATGAAAAGAAAAAGAAAGATGAAGAATAAGTTAAGATATTAGAGAGAATCTAAAAAGGGCCCAGAAAAATCTTCTTGAGCATTGTTTGTTGAACAAAATAGCCGCCATGGAGCCCTCAAAGAGACTCTCACACCCCTTCCTTGTACGGGCGGGGACGTCCATTTATTCTTCAGACCCTATTTATAAATATTCTTCAAATTAATCATTTTTTTCGGGGATAAAGTATTTTTTAAAAATTATAAATTTAAACACAATTCGCGAAATTCAATTAGTTGGTCGAAGATGTCTTAACCAGCAAGCAACGCTCGGGTTGGCTCAAGTTGGCTCTAATCGACTAATTGATAGGATAGACGATAATTGGATATGAAATTAGGTCTAATCGATTGATTAAATCTTAATGCTTGTTTAATATAAGTTAAAAGTTTGATTATTTAATGAAGAAATATCAAAATAATTATAAAATGGAAAGACCAAGAAATGGTTCGAAAAATTCTATGGTGGAGGCTGTTCTTTTTGGTAGGTGGCCGACAAAGATTCAAAGGAAGCACTTGCAAATTTTCAATTGGTTGGTTCTTTTTGGAGAATCACCGGAGGGTAAGGATAAACAAAGTAAGGGAACAAAATTTGATTGGTAAAAAAAAGTTGGTCAATGAAAGAGACTGGCCCCAAATGCTTCAATCTTTTAGAACATTTCAAAGGCAAAACCATTTCCCCATATGTGGGGAGATTGAAATTTGTTTGTATCGTTGTTTGAAATTCAATGATTATGTTTCAAACGTACCTTTGAAAGTCATTGAATGCTAAATTTTGGTTGAAACGAGTCGTTTTGGTACTGAATTTAGATGAATAATTAGGCGATTGGAGAATGGGATTCGTGATTTAGTTATGTTACACCCTGCCTATGAGCCACGAGATGATATGATGTGTTACCATGCAGGGAATGGTTAAGAGTTTGCTAGCTTATCTTTAAGCGCAGATGATATGTTATGTTACTATGTCGGGGACAGTTAAGAGTTTGCTAGCTTATCTTTAAGCGTGGATGGTATGTTATGTTACTATGGGAACGGTTAAGAGTTTGTTGGCTTATCTTTAAGCGTAGATAGTATGGTATGTTATGCTACTACGCGGGGAACGGTTAAGAGTTTGCTAGCTTATCTTTAACCATGGATGGTATATTATGTTACTATGCAGGGAATGGTTAAGGGTTTCCTAACTTATCTTTAATCGTGGATGATATGTTATGTTACTATGCACGAACAGTTAAGGGTTTGCTAGCTTATCTTTAACCGTGGATGATATACTATGTTACTATATCAGAAACGGTTAAGGGTTTGCTAGCTTATCTTTAACCGTGGATGATATGTTATGTTACCATGCAGGGAAGAGTTAAAAGTTTGCTAGCTTATCTTTAAGCATGGATGATATGTTATGTTACTATGCAGGGAACGGTTAAGGGTTTGCTAGCTTACCTTTAACCGTGGCCGTCAAGATGGGTCGTTACAGAATAAGTTTAGGACAGAGTTTAACCCAATCTTACTATAAAAAACAATAAGCATCAACACTCAATGATATGCTATGAACTTCCGGTGTCACAATCAATGAATTAAGAACAATGGCTAACTATTCTCATTATCCAGAAAAAGAACAGACAGCAAAGAAAGAATCATGAGGCATCATCACAAGCAGATAAGACTACTGCTGATGCTCATCTGGCTTGATTAATCAATGAGTGAAAGGAAATGGAATACCAATAAGTATATTTTAAAGTATCATCTACAAACCTGATCATCTATCATGGCTGTCTGAGGTTGTTTTTCATTCAGCTCACAAAGCCAGATGCAGAATCCTCGTGAGCTAGGGAGCCAGTATTTCATTCCTCGTTGCGGCTAGAGAATGATTTTAGACGCCCCATCGACGATTCTTCGGAGAAAAGCATTAGATGACGATGACAACGTATAGAAAAGCTTTTCTCCTTTGCATCAAATGAAGTGATTGTACGAAACCGTTCGAGGTGTCTAGCAATTTGGGATACAGGAGTCGAATTCGATCATCCATCGATGTGGCTTCTTCCCGGGTTATACACAGCACAAAAATGGTGGTTGGATGGTTACATAACCATGGAGTTGGAACGACGATGATCGGCTGCGCCATTGCTGAATTTCCCACTAGTCTGCCTAACTTTAAGGCTGCTGAACCTAAGTGGCTTTGGCTGATAAAGGGACAGTAACATTTTCTCCAGATTCTGTACGGTGTACTTCGCATACTTACTCGAACTCGGGTCTTGCTCGACTAGAGGACCATAATTCTGCATGTAGCTGCGATAAACAGGCACGATTGTTTGAACTATAAGCTGGCATGTCTTCTCCCTCAATTCTTTGTCAGTTATAACCCAGACTGATTGCTTCTTATACATGTCTTCAAAAGCTTCATTGAACGTCTTAAGACGTTTCTTGACGAGATCACGGGCAGTAGCACGCCCACCCGAGAACATGATCAAGCCCTCCCTGCTTAAATGGCTAGGAAGTTTACTCCAGCTATCCCTCAAGAAAACTGCAGCATAGTAATCCTTGTACTGTTCATGTTCCTTTACTTTCTCTCCCATTAGTTCTCCAACTTTCGTTCCTTTGAGGTGCTTATGTAGATGCCAATGGTTGTTCATGGCGAAAAAGTTCGACAAGGTAGAATCTTCATAAGCCTTTATCCAAGCGTCCAGATTCTGCTCGATGGCTCTAACAAGGTTCGTAACCTCACCGATAAGAAGACCCTCTTGGAACTTTTCCTTCTTCCAACTTCGGTGAATGACGAGAGCTTGGGTCAGGATCGGCCGATAATCGTCACTGAGCAGTTTATTACTGTAATCAATAATGAAGCTAACCAACCTTGGAACTGCCCCATCTAAAGGTGGAGAGTTTTGCCTCTGTAACTCCACCTGAACTAGAAGTTCCCAGAAAATCTCGGCCACGCCATCGATAACCCGCTTAATGAGATCCCGAGTCAGGTTTTGAATTTCCAAACACGCAGCCCCGCCAAAGAGCCGATTAAAGTCGAGTCTCAGTTTGTTCAAGGATGCAAAGATATCTAACAACTTCAATAGCTTAATAGGATCGTTCTTGCTCTCTGTTACAGTCTTCCCAAATTGAAGAAATGCAAGAATACCTGCTTGTGTTACTATCTTTGCAAAGCAGCCCATCCAAACATCCAATCCAATCCTCTCAAAAACATCATTACAAAGCTTGAACTCAGCTTCAAACAAGTGTTTCACAGCAAACTCCAAATGCTTTCCCCATTTTGCAATGTACCCTTCAATGCTCTGCACATCGTTGAACTCGGAAACCGATATCTCCAAGTAATCCAAATCAAGAGCCTGCAAACTAGCCCTAACGTTAGAACTACGAACTTCAACGTAAATGGATATGCATCTATCGAGTCGTTTATTAGCAATCAATCTCCCAAGAATAGCCTGCAATTTTTGAATAACAGTCACAGGCAATGGAGATGGAGCAATGCACGCCTGCTCACCGAGCGACGGGGAAGACGACATGGGAAGGGGCACACTGTGCTCCGTTAAAAGACGCCTAAACTCGTTCTCTAGTTTATCTAAAGCAGCATTCAAAAGCCCCCCATCAAGCCGAATTCTATCCTCATCACTCTGCAAATCCCTCAAAATTTTCAAAGATTTCTTCAAATTCGCAAGATATCTCTCATCAGCAACATTATTATCTTCCAAATACTCAACTATGTCCTCTAACCACTGGATTGCAAGTCCACAGTTATCTCCCAAGAACCTCAATGCCTCTTCCATACGTTTCAACACCGACAAATAACCAGGCAGATCATTCCTCGGGTCCGATAACAGAGACTTTTCAAGGCCATGAACCGCATCAAAAACCTTAAGCACCGCCGCCGCTGGGCCAACAGCTCGATTTATATGGCCACCGACGGCGACGAGAGCTTCCTTATCAGCACGAATAGGCCGAACAGCTGCTTCTAAAGTCGGCAATCTTTGGCTAATATCCTCCAATCTCGACCCAGCTTTCTGCAACGCAAACCCTAAATCCCTAGATTTCTCTAAACTAGCCTTCAACGACCTAGTAGCAGACACCAAATTCTCAATACTTCCCTTCCCCTTCCCATCAATCGACACCGGTGCCGTCATTTTCAACACAAAACCCTAACACCTCGATAACCAAAATTTCCAGAATCAAAAACTTGGATTAAAAAACGAAATCAATAGCAAGAAAAACAGAGGGAAACAATAAGAAACAAACGAAACGAAGATTCGTAAATTTCACGGAAATTTCCATGGGAATCATCGAACCGGAGAAAATCCAAAATCAAATAGAATAAGTACAAGAATTAAACCCATGCCACAGTGTAGCTCCTTCTCAAAAGGGAAGAAAATCCAATCGCCAAAAAAGAGAAAGATTAGCGATAAACAAACCAGAAAAGCCAATGGCGATGAAATGAACAGACCAACCACTGAACAAACAAACAGCTGAGAGAGAAAGATCGAGAAGAAACTCAGATGGCGAAGAGAAAGAGAGGAAGAAATCTGGAAATTGAACTGAGTTGACTCAGTGAAGTGAATCGGAAGAAGAAGAAGTAATTCGGAAATGGAGAGACCTGAGATTCGGAATCGGAGTGTAAGGATTCGATGAGAGGGAGAAAAGAGAGTGTGAAAGTAAGAGGATGAAGAACACGCTTTTTGACAGCCTCGAGGAAAACCATTTCTCTTTCTATAAATAATTTAAATTTTTTTTTTAATTTCTTTTAATTTATTAAAACCATTTCTTTTTATAATTATATATATATATGTATATATACATTAAGGCGTTAGGGTAAAGTGGTTTACATTGACCTTAGATCAGTACGTTTTCAGTAGGTCGAGCATCTAAGGATTATGAGCAGGTGATTGGAGGACTAGACTTGAGTATACCTGGAGATTGGATTAACCTCGAAGAGTTAGTCTCGAGTATCCTGAAAACACGACATGAAATTTCCGTGCTTTAATCTCCCTAACAAACATGCATGAGTCATCGAGTTAAGCTTAAGACACTAGAGTTAAAGCGGTTTACACGATGACTTAGGTCAGTACCTTTTTCAGTAGACCGAGCATCTTAGGATCGTGAGCGGGTGATCAGAGGACTAGACTTGAGTACATCAAAATATTATATTAGGTTTGAAATTTAAACCATCTAGATGCTTCTAATAAGCTAATAGATCGCCACATCATCTATATACATATTATATATATATGTATATATATACTTAAAACCATTTTAATTAAATATTTATTAATCAAATATGTAATTTAATTAAATTTATAGAGCTTGAAGAATTCTATTTTTATTAAAATATTAAAAATAAAAATTTCTATACCAAACTTTTGATTTTATTGAGTATTAGAAATTAATACATTATGAAAATTAAATAAATCACATAAAAACAAACTAATATATTAAAATAAATAAATAAAAAAATAAAAAAATAAATATATTATATATATTAAAAAAAGCAACCAAATCTCTGTCCAAGGTCACCGACAAAATGCCACCCCATTAGAAAATAAAAGTTTCACAAATAGTCCCTATCTAAGAATTCTTTACGAATATTTTAATAATTGATTGAGACTATTTATAATACAAAAAAATTTAAATTATAAAAATTAAATTTTAATTTTTATAAATACGAAGAACTAAACTATTTATAATACAAAAAAATTTAAATTATAAAAATTAAATTTTAATTTTTATAAATACGAAGAACTAAATTAGTATTCCTTACTTATAAACTCATGATCATTTCTTAAATTAGTCGATGTGGGACTTCTATCATCCAACACCTCCCTCTCGAACAAAGTGCGCCTCCCCTTAATCGAGACTCGACTCCTTTAGAGTCTTAGTCATTTTTTACTGCCTTCGAGGAGGCTTGACTCCTTTTCTTTTGGAGTTCTTTGTTCGATATTTGAGGATTTACCAATCTGTCAGCACGACTAACTTTAGGGCATGGCTCTGATATCATGTTAGACAAACACGACTCTCCACAATTGTTGAGTATAAGCTCTCATGACTTTGCTTTCGGCTTCCCCAATAGGCCTCAGATCAATAGAGTTAGTATTCCTCGCTTCCTCGCTTATAAACCCATGATCATTCCCTAAATTAGTCGATATGGGACTTCCATCATCCAACATATATAATATTTTAACGAGATGAATTATATTTGAATTATTTAATTTTATTTTATCAATATTATATATAATTGATGCTAAATTAATAAAATTATCCCTTAATAAATATCCATAAATTTCTAAATATTTCACTGGTACCCTTACATTTTCAAAACCGTCTAAAAAATACTATTAATTCGGATAGAAACGGTTAATATTTTCTTTCAAAAATACCTTTAAACTTTTAATATTGTTTAAAAAATACCATCAAACTTTAAAAAAATTAATTAATATTAATATCCTTCATCGTTAGTATTATATTTTAAAAATACTAATAAAAGTTGTAAAATAACGTTAACACTATTTATTTGTATAAAAAATATTTAAATTTTTTATTATTGTAAATATATGAACGAAAATCATATGAGAACACTTTCTAAATTATTTATTAATATTTTTTTTTTTAAAGTTCATAACTATTTTTTTTCATCCTAATATAAACGATAAAAATGTGTTTTTAAAGTTAATTTTTTCTAAGTATTAATAAAACTTAAAAAAATATATATATTTTTATTTATTCAAAACTAACAACAAATTTATTTTTAATTTTTTTTAATAAAATTATTATGTTTGAAATTTTTTAAATAAATTGTAAAAGTTTTAAAATATTTTTGTTAATTTAACCTATAATTTATTTAATTGAGATTTTAAAAAATTAAAAATATGGGAATGAAAAAGAAAGTGGAGCCCACCTCGAGTGGGACCCATAAAATAAAAAATAATAAAAAAAGGAATTTATTCTCAAGCACGTGTAAGCCATAGTTCTTTATTCTCCCACCCATTTTCACCTGCTTCACCCAGTTCTCACCAGTTCTACCACCAACAAAACTATAAATTTTTTATTTTACTGTATAAAATAAATAAATACATTATTAAAATAATAATTATAAAAATAAAAATAAAACTTAAAATATTTTTAATAATATAAACGGTACAATATTCATTATAAATTTATAAATAATGGCAATATTAGTCGAGAATAATAAATTCAAATATTCACGGACTAAAAAATTTAATGAATGGACCCTCAACTATTTTATATTTAATTTTATAAACTACTCGCTTTAATGATTCGTGTTCTTTAAATGATAGTATGATCGAGTTAATAAGGGCAATTTTTTTGGTAAAGGGAATGCCCTTTATCGATGGGACCTAGATTTAATGCAGAAACTATTAAAAATGGGTTGTATTTTAAATTAATATGGCCCATCAGCCTTTAAAATCATATAAAATTAAAATTTATAGTTACTTTATGATTTGTTGTATTAAATTATGGTTTTCATGATTAATGGTAGCAAATATATAAAATCATACACAAATAATCAAATGCTAAAACTTAGGTTAAATAATAATAATAATAATAATAATATAATGATTTTTTTTAGTGTTACGTCACCCAAAAATAATCCGATTTAAATTCGAGTTGGATTAAATTCAATCCATTGTCTTAAAATTAAATTGGGTTAAAGATCAATAATTTAAAAAATGTTATATATATATATATATATATAATTTTAAAAATTTTAAAAGTATTAACATATTTTACCTTAAATTCAAAAAATATTTTTCCCATTAATATTTGAATCAAAACTATTTATCGGTACTTTATAAATTNTCCGAGTAAATTTCATAATTTTTATTATTTATTCTCCAATAATTTTTACCTATAAATATTAAAATAAATAAATGTTTTACCTATAAATATTTTATATTTATTAAGAACTAGATGACTCGTACCGGTTCATTATTCAATTTTACAATCGATTCGAATTCTAAGATAATGCCGATTCGTTGAGACCATCCGACTGGCCAAACATAATTTGCATAAACTGATGTGGGCTGGACCATAAACGGGTTGAGTGAATATATATGGACCAACCTCAGGCTCATAAGCCTCGTTGACTGAGCTGGAGGTACGAGAGTCAATTTAGACGACTCGGTTTGAATGTTCAAAAACCGTCCCAAATCCATTTAATATATGATTATCACAAGAAAATCAGATTTATTAACTAATAATTAACGAATTAACAAATTATCAAGAAAAAATCTATGAGATGTAAATAGACAATTTTCGACCTTATATTAACCATAATTTTTCTAAAAAAATTTTGTTTTATAAATATTAAGGAAGAATATATTTTAAATACGGTACAAAGGATATTAATAAATTTTTTAAAAGTTTAAAGATTAAAAATATTAATGAAATATTTAAAAATTTAAAAACATTTTTTTTATATAAATATAAATTTTTATTCATGTTTTTATTAATTTGCATCAAGGTTTGAATTTAATAAAACTATAAAATGAATTTAAATGTATAAAAAATAATAATAAAATAAATATTTGCACAATTTGCATAACGTGACCAAGAAAAAAGGGGAAAAAATAAATAAAGTAAAAGATGGAGGACCAAAGTACAAAGTTGAGATACGAAGTATGATTTTTTCTTCGAAACGAAGTATCCACAAATAAATAATTTGTTCCGACAAAAAAAATATTAAAATTAATATATATATATATATATATATATATTTTTTATCTTATCAAATTAGACTCGGAATAAATGTTCAAATATTTATTTTGTATAATTTTTCAATAACTTCACGTATTAATTTAACCTATGCAATTAAAAGATATATCGAAGAATAATATTGATTATGTTGGGTTTTGAAGGATAGTTCATTCTAACGAGTCACTCCGTCTCCGGGACGGATACGACTTCTTCTAGTGCTAGAAGACAATTGGAAGACACTCGAGGTTAGAATATGTCGTGAAAGAAGCATACTGGTCGTGCTTTGACTGTGTCTCCGAATCACAATTGAATGTAGATATCATGAATGCGAGGTGCAGGATACCAGGTATCAATCTACTCTAGTAATAGGAGAACGGAAAACACTCGATCAGCTGAGCGGTTGTCAACCAGCAACTTTTTGTATTCATGGGACAAGCAGACAAAGAAGTTTTCTTCATCCCTGTCACTTGTCACAATGCTCGGTCATTGTCTGATAATATCATTTAATTGTGAAAGATAAGTCAATTTAAGTATAATTTAACTAATTAAGACGACGTTCGAGTTTTCTACTTGTTATAAGTAAAATTATAAATTTAAAATTAGGAAAATAAAACATATTTTTTAATTCATTATTGAAAATTTAAAAATTTAAAGGTATTTTTATAATAAAATACAAATAAAGGATTATATTTAGCCAATTATCAGTCTCCAGCTGTGCAACCAAAATTAGCAAAATTCCAAAATCTGAACTGGCAGAGCTTAGCGTAGTATCGAGGTACCAGATTGCTACCCCTACTGGAAAGTTAACTGTGGTAGATGAAATATAATCATGGTTAGTGGATTTGTGAGTTAATAATAAAAATAGGAAAATACTCTTAAAATAAAATTTTAAAAAAATTATTCAATGAAAACCGTTGATATTAGTTTAAAAAATATATTTAAACCTTAAAAAGTTTTAAAAATACAAATTAACTTATTTAAAAAAATACACTTCAAAAACATTTAATCTTTTTTAAATAAATTTAAAGATAATTAATACATATTTCAAAAATAATTCAGCTTCAAAAGTAATATAAAATAATTTATGGGAAGAATATTAATAATTAAAAAAAATAACCTTTTTTTTAATAAAGATAAATGGTATTAATGCTAATTTTAAAATTTAATGAGTACTTTTTAATTATAATACAGACCATAAAAATATTTTTTAATTAAAAAATAATTAATTTTAAAGAGTATTATTATGGGTATTTTTTATGAAACAAATTAGAATTTATTACGTCTAAAATTAGTGGTAAAGTATTTTCACGAATTTTTTAAAAAATTTAGGAATAAATTGAAATTTTTAAAAATTTTAAAATTTTAAAGATAATTTTGAAATAAAGTAAAAAACAATACACCATTTAAATTAAAAAAAAAAAAACAAAAAAACAAAAATTTAGAAAACTTATCCAAAAATATGTTTGACCCATTCAAAGCTTGATTTTTTTTTTTTGGAAAATAGCTTCATATTTATTTTATTTAGAAGCATGTGATAGAGAGATTAAAAAAAATATAAATTTATTTATTTATTTATTTATTTATTTAAATAACTCAATTTAGATACCCAAATCCAAAGGAAAAAGTGTAAATAAAGCAATGATTTTTATAGATACCCAAATCTTTTTCTAATCACATTTTCATTAATTATTATTGTTTTTATAATAATGGTTGATGTGTTTAATTTAATTGTTTCGATATTATTATATTTTTTTTTATTTTAATCATATTTTTATATAATAAACCTATTCTAACTCAATAATATTTTTTTTAATTATATTTATTTAAATCTTATTTTTAATAAAGATTTATTTATTTTAAATATTTCATTAAATTTTATAACTAAATTATATATGTATTAAAAATTTATTTCTAAAAGTTATTGGATAATATATAAAAATAGAAATAAATCGACCTATGTAAGAAAAAAAAATATTTTTTGAATTAACAATAATATAATTTCAAACAACTTCGTATGAACATCTCTGCTCGTTCAAATACAATTCTATTAAAACTGAATTATTTAACAAAATTAAACGAACGCTCGTCAATTATTGAGTCATTTTAAAAATATTTGGAATCTAAATACACATGATTTTCTTGCTTCAAGAACAATCCAAAGATATGTTCAAAAATTAAAGCAATTACAATATAACTTTAGAAAATGTATTATAATTTAATGAATATTTGATTTTTTTAATTAATTTATGTATAAAATTAAAATTGAGATCTATAGACTCTATACTATTTAAAAAATATCCAAATTAGATATAAAATAATAAAAAAATTAATGAAGAAAACTTACGAGAGAAAACATGTGAGATCGTACGTTTGTTGGAGAGGGAAACTAGTGCTAGCTAGTACGCTGAGCCTCAAAGGAGGTAGATTGTGAGATCTCATGTCGGTTAGAGAGGAGAACGAAACATTTTTTTTATAACTGTATGTAAACCTAACTCTAAAATGCGTTTTAAAACCTTAGAGGAAGCTCAAAAGGGAAAGTCTAAAGAAGACAATATGTAGTAGCGGTGAGCTTGAGTTGTTACAAATGGTATCATAGTCAGACACTGGGTAGTGTGCCAGCAAGGACGCTGCGCCGTAAGGAGGTGGATTGTAAGATGCCACGTTAGTTGGAGAGGGGAACAAAGCACTGGACACTAGCCCTTAATGGGGTGGATTGTGAGATCCGGCGGTGAGCTTCAGTTGCTATAAATGGTATTAGGGCCAGACATTGGGTGGTGTCCCACCAAGAACGCTGGCTCCCAAGGGGGTGGATTGGAAGATCCCACATCGGCTGGAGAGGGGAACAAAGCACTGAACTCTGGCTCTTAATGGGGTGGATTGTGAGATCATGCGTTGAGCTTGAGTTGCTATAAATGGTATCATAGCCAGACATCGGGCGGTGTACCAGCAAGAACGCTGACTCCCAAGGAGATGGATTGTAAGATGCCACATCAGTTGGAGAGGGAAACAAAGCACTGAACTCTGGCTCTTAATGGGGTGGATTGTGAGATCCCGCGGTGAGCTTGAGTTGCTATAAATGGTATCAGAGCCAGACATCGGGCGGTGTACAGCAAGAACGCTGACTCCCAAGGAGATTGATTGTAAGATGACACGTCACTTGGAGAGGGGAACAAAGCACTGGACTCTGGCCCCTTAATGGGGTGAATTCTGAGATCCCGCGGTGAGCTTGAGTTGCTATAAATGATATCAGAGCCAGACATTGGGTGGTGTACCAGCAAGAACATTGGCTCCCAAGGGGGTAGACTGTAAGATCCCACATCGGATGGAGAGGGGAACAAATCACTGGACGCTGGCTAATGGATATACCTAATGCGCCAAAGCGGACAATATCGGTTAGCAGTGACTTAGACAGTTACACATAGTATTTGTTAATGGTGGGTTTAAAGGGGGTAGCAAACATAAATTAAGAATATATAAGGAGTAAAAATATAATTTAAAATAAATGAGGGGTGGAAAGAAAATTAAAAAAAATATTTATTTTTGTGTTGGTGGGGTTTGGGGGTAAAAAGAAAAGGGGAGAAAGTGGAAAAAGGAAAAAGTGGAGGGGGGGAATTGCAAAATAAAAGTACTAAAAATGGGAAAATGAAGAAAAATACGTACAAAATAATTCCCTGCCAAAAAACAGTACTGCACGGCATTGCATTAGTAGAGAGGTAAAGTTGTGGCGTTCTCACAGAGCTGAAAGAGGTGTGTTTCAGAAGCTCACTGTTTCACTGATTTTGAGGCCATTTTTAGAGACCGAATCAGAGAAAAGAGTCGCTCACAAGTTTCACAGTTCGCCACACCAATACCCATTTTTTCTCTTCACAACAACCCCATTACTCAACTTTCAAATCTCTTCCACACAGATTTCGAAACCCAGGTAAAGATTTCCTCTCTGTTCTTCAATCTATTCATTGTTTTATGGCTTCCCCCCTTTTTGATTTTCAAATGTTTCTGTAATGCCCTACAGAAATCGAGGCTTTCTGTTCTTTGAACGCCTCTTGCGGGTTTAATCTCTCCTCCGATTGCGTTTTCCTCTCTATTCTTGCGATTTCTCCGATTATCGATTGAAACTATTGGGGATTTTTAATTGTTTCTGCATTTTGAGCTTTTGTTTATGATTGTTCTTGAGATTTTTCATCTGGATATTGTCCATTTCAGTCGATTATTGATTCAAACTATTGGGGATTTTTAATGTGAAGTTGATCGAGACGAATGTTTCTGCATTTTGAGCTTTGGACTATGATTGTTCTTGAGATTTTTCGTCTGGTATTGTCCATTTCAATCGATTATTGCTTCAAACTATTGGGGATTTTTAATGTGAAGTTGATCGAGACGAATGTATCTGCATTTTGAGCTTTGGACTATGATTGTTCTTGAGATTTTTCATCTGGTATTGTCCATTTCAATCGATTATTGATTCAAACTATTGGGGATTTCTAATGTGAAGTTGATCGAGGCGAATGTTTCTACATTTTGCGCTTTGGATTATGATTGTTCTTGAGATTTTTCATGAGGAGATTCTTATTGCTATTGGATCTGATTCTGCGTTTATATTTAGTTCCTAATCCCTAAAATGTTTCAATCTGTTCGTTTTCTTGTACTTCTAATTACATGAACTGTGTTCTTATCAATTAGCAGATACTAATAATGTTTGTATTTACATTGGTTTCTGCTGATTCTGATGGATTTCTGAAACTATTTGTATTTGTCAATGAACACAAATGCCATTGATTCAGAACAAGAAGCTATGATTTTGCAGGGGTTGGTTTTTCAGAGCGGCAATTCGAAATAATGCTGAGAAAACGAACAAGGTCGGTTCAGAACGATCAATATAGAATGAATCAGCTGAATGTTCCTTGTTCTAGTTCGATTTTCAAAAGATGTCACATGTTTACTGGCTTATCTCCTAAAGGTTTAGATTATGATTCAGCTAAAAGTCCCACTTCTCCTCTTGATTTTTGGGTATTCCCTCTTAAATCTCCTAGATCATTATCCAATGAGAGCCATAGAAGGAACTGGGATTGTAGTAAAGTAGGGCTTAGCATTGTAGATTCCTTAAACGACGATGACAATGAACTATTTGGGAAAGTTCTTCGATCATCGGATAGTAAGACCGTTCTTTTCAGACCTCGAATTGTCGCTAAGAACAACTTGGATCGTCCTTCAAGAGCTATTCTTTTTCAAGGACCGAAATCCTTG